>NW_027598227.1:0-50593 GCF_964194155.1 Cetorhinus maximus | reverse complement strand
ATTGCATCACCAATGTTTATTTTGTGGAAATTGTTTGTATTTTTAAAGGTTGATGTTGTTGTTGAATTTTTTGGTGTTTTTAATTGATAAGATTGTTGTTAAATTTGTTGGTGTTTTTCAATGTTGAGGTTGTTGTTGAATTATTTGGTGTTTTTCAATGTTGAGGTTGTTGTTGAATTTGTTGGTGTTTTTTCAATGTTGAGGTTGTTGTTGAATTATTTGGTGTTTTTCAATGTTGAGGTTGTTGTTGAATTTGTTGGTGTTTTTTCAATGTTGAGGTTGTTGTTAAATTTGTCGGTGCTTTTCAATGTTGAGGTTGTAGTTGAATTTTTTGGTGTATTTCATTGTTGTGGTTGTTGTAGAATTTCTTCGTGTTATCAATGTCTTTTGTTGAACTTGTTTGTATTTTTAAAAGTTAAGGTTGTTGTTGAATTTGTGGGTGTTTTTCAATGTTGAGTTTGTTGAATTTATTGGTGTTTTTCAATGTTGAGGTTGTTGTTGAATTTGTTGGTGTCTTTCAGTATTGAGGTTGTTGTTGAATTTGTTGGTGACTTTCAATATTGAGGTTGTTGTTGAATCTGTTCGTGTCTTTCAATATTGAGGTTATTGTTGAATTTGTTGGTGTTATCAATGTTTTTTTGAACTTTTTCTCTTTTCTTAAAAGTTGAGGTTTTTGTTGAATTTGTTGGTGACTTTCAATATTGAGGTTGTTGTTTTAATTTGTTGGTGTTATAAATGTTCTTTTTAAAACTTATTTGTATTTTTGGAAGTTGAGCTTGTTGATGAATTTGTTGGTGTTTTTTCAATGTTGAGGTTGTTCTTGAATTTATTGTTGTTTTTCAATGTTGAGGTTGTTGTTGAATTTGTTTGTGATTTTCAATGTTGAGGTTTTTCTTGGAATTTCTTTTTTTTAATTGTTGAGGTTATTGTTAAATTTGTTGTTGTTTTTCAATGTTGAGGTTGTTGTTGAATTTCTTGGTGTTATCCATGTTATTTTTGAACTTTTTTGTATTTTAGCAAGTTGCGCTTGTTGTTGAATTTGTCAGTTTTTTTCAATGTTGAGGTTGTTGTTGAATTTATTGGTGTTTTTCACTGTTGATCTTGTTGAATTTGTTGGTGATTTTCAATATTGAATTTGTTGTTGAATTTGTTGGCGTTATCAATGTTATTTTTTGAACATTTTTGTATTTTTTAATGTTGCGGTTGTTGTTGAATTTTTGGGTTTTTTTCATTGTTGAGGTTGCTGAAGTTGTTGGTGTTTTTTCAATGTTGAGGTTGTTGTTGAATTTTTTGGTGTTATCAATGTCTTTTGTTGAACTTGTTTGTATTTTTAGAAGTTAAGGTTGTTGTTGAATTTGTATGTGTTTTTCAATGTTGAGGATGTTGAATTTGTTGGTGATTTTCAATTCTGAGGATGTTGTTCAATTTGTTGGTGTTATCAATGTTCTTTCTTGAACTTTTTTGTACTTTTCAATGTTGATGTTGTTGTTGAATTTGTAGGTGTTTTTCAATGTTGAGGTTGTTGTTGAATTTGTTGGTGTTTTTGAATGTTGAGGTTGTTGTTGAATTTGTTGGTGTTATCAAAGTTTTTTGTTGAATAAATTTGTATTTTTAAAAGTTAATGTTGTTCTTGAATTTGTTGGTGTTTTTGAATGTTGAGGTTGTTGAATTTGTTGGTGATTTTCAATATTGAGGTTGTTGTTGAATTTTTTGGTGTTAACAATGTTATTTTTTGAACTTTTTTGTGCTTTTAAAGATTGAGGTTATTGTTGAATTTGTTGGTGTTTTTCAATGTTGAGTTTTTTGTTAAATTTTTTGCTGTTTTTCATTGTTGATGTTGTTGTTAAATTTGTTGGTGCTTTTAAATGTTGTGATTGTTGTTGAATTTGTTGTGAACATTCAATATTGAGGTTGTTGTTGAATTTTTTGGTGTTATCCATGTAATTTTTTGAACTTTTTAGTATTTTTGAAATTTGTGCTTGTTGTTAAATTTGCTGGGTTTTTTTTAATGTTGAGTTTGTTGTTCAATTTATTGATGTTTTTCATTGTTGAGGTTGTAGAAATTGTTGGTGATTTTCAATATTCAGTTTGTTGCTGAATTTGATGGTGTTATCAGTGTTATTTTTTGAACTTTTTTGTATTTTTCAAAGTTGAAGTTGTTCTTGAATTTGTTGGTGTTTTTCAACGTGGATGTTGTGGATGATTTTGCTGGTGTTATCAATGTTATTGTTTGAACTTTTTTGTATTTTTGAAAGTTGAGCTTGTAGTTGAATTTGTTGGTGTTATAAATGGTTATATTGCTGAACTTTTCTGTCGTATAAAAGTTGAGGTTGTTGTTGAAACTGTTGGTGTTTTTCAATGTTGTGGTTGTTGTTGAATTTGTTGGTGTTCTTCATTGGTGAGGTTTTTGTTGAATTTTTTGGTCTTTTCATTGTTGAGGTTGTTGTTAAATTTGTTGGTGTTTCTAATGTTGAGGTTGTTGTTGAATTGGATAGTGTCATCAATGTTTATTTTGTTGAACTTGTTTGTATTTTTAAAAGTTGTTTGTTGTTGAATTTGTTGGTGTTTTTCAAAGTTGAAGTTGTTGCGAATTTGTTGGTGATATTCAGTGTTCAGGTTGTTGAATTTGTTGGTGACTTTCAATATTGAGGATGTTGTTGAATTTGTTGGCGTTTTTCAATGTTGAGGTTGTTGTTGGGATTGTTGGTGATTTTCAATGTTGACGTTGTTGTTGAATTTGTTGGTGTTTTTCAATGTTGACGTTGTTGTTTAATTTGTTGGTGTTTTTCATTGTTGAGGTTGTTGCTGAATTTGGTGATGTTATCAATGTTTTTTGTTGAACTTGTTTGTATTTTTAAAAGCTAAGGTTGTAGTTGAATTTGTTGTTTTTTTTCAATGTTGACGTTGTTGAATTTGTTGGTGATATTCAAAGTTGAGGTTCTTGCTGAATGTATTGGTGTTTTCAATGTTTATTTTGTTGAACTTTTTTGTAGATTTAAAATTTGAGGTTCTTGCTGAATTTTTTATTGTTTTTGCAATTTTGATGTTGTAGTTGAATTTGTTGGTGATTTTCATTGTTGAGGTTTGCTGAATTTGTTGGTGTTTTTCAATGTTGATGTTGTTGTTGAATTTGTTGGTGTTTTACATTGTTGAGGTTGATGAGGTTGTTGGTGTTTTTTCAATGTTGAGGTTGTTGTAAATTTGTCGGTGTTTTTCAATGTTGAGGTTGTTGTTGAATTTCTAGGTGTTTTTCAATGTTGAGAATGTTGTTCAATATGTTGGTGTTTTCAAAGTTTTTTTTTGAACTTTTTTATACTTTTAAAGGTTGAGGTTGTTTTTGAATTTGTTGGTGTATTTCAATGTTGCGGTTGTTGTTGAATTTTTAGGATTTTTTTCCATGTTGAGGTTGTTGTTGAATTTGTAGGCGTTTTTCAATGTTGAGGTTGTTGTTGAATTTGTTGGCGTTTATGAATGTTGAGGTTGTTGTTGAAGTTGTTGGTGTTATCAAAGTTTTTTGTTGAATAAATTTGTATTTTTAAATGTTAAGGTTGTTGTTGAATTTGTTGGTGTTTTTCAATGTTGAATTTTTTTTAAATTTTTTGGTATTTTTCATTGATGACTTTGCTGTTAAATTTGTTGGTGTTTTTAAATGTAATGGTTGTTGTTGAATTTGTTGGTGACTTTCAATATTGAGGTTGTTGTTGAATTTGTTGGTGTTATCAATGTTCTTTTTTAAACTTTTTTGTATTTTTGAAAGTTGAGCTTGTTGTTAAATTTGTTGGTGTTTTTCAATGTTGAGGTGGTTGTTGAATTTGTTAGTGTTTTTAAATGTTGAGGTTTTTGTTGAATTTTTTGTTGTTTTTAATTGTAGAGGTTTTTGTTAAATTTGTTGGTGTTTTTCAATGTTGAGGTTGTTGTTGAATTTGTTGGTGTTATCCATGTTATTTTTTGAACTTTTTTGTATTTTTGAAAGTTGAGCTTGTTGTTGAATTTGTTGGTGTTTTTCAATGTTGAGTTTGTTGTTGAATTTATTGGTATTTTTCAATGTTGATGTTGTTGAATTTGTTGGTGATTTTCAATATTGAATTTGTTGTTGAATTTTTTGGCGTTATCACTGTTATTTTTTGAACATTATTGTATTTTTCCCTGTTGAGGTTGTTGTTGAATTTGTTGGAAATTTTGAATATTGCAGTTGTTGTTGAATTTTTTGGTATTTTTCATTGTTGAGGTTGTTGAAGTTGTTGGTGTTTTTCAATGTTGAGGTTGTTGTTGAATTGGTAGGTGTTTTTCAATGTTGACGTTGTTGTTGAATTTGTTGATGTTTTTCAATGTTGAGGTTGTTGTTGAATTTTTTGCTATTATCAAAGTTTATTGTTGAATAAACTTGTATTTTTAAAAGTTAAGGTTGTTGTTGAATTTGTTGGTGTTCTTCAATGTTGAGGTTGTTGAATTTGTTGGTGATTTTCAATATTGATGTTGTTGTTGAATTTGTTGGTGTTATGAATGTAATTTTTTGAACTTTATTGTACAGCAAAAGTTTGAGGCTGTCATTGAATTTGTTGGTGTTTTTCAATGTTGAGGTTTTTGTTAAATTTTTTGTTGTTTTTCATTGTTGAGTTGTTATTAAATTTGTTGGTGTTTTTCAATGTTGAGGTTGTTGCTAAATTTGTTGGTGTTTTTCAATGTTGAGGTTGCTGTTGAATTTTTTGGTGGTTTTCAATATTGAGTTTGTTGGTGTTATCAATATTATTTTTGAACTATTTGTATATTTCAAATTTGAAGTTGTAGTTGAATTTGTTGGTGTTTTTCAATATTGAGGCTGTTGTTGAATTTGTTGGTGTTTTTCAATGTTGATGTTGTTGAATTTGTTGGTGATTTTCAACATTGAGGTTATCAATGTTTTTTTGTTAAAGTTGTTTGTGTTTTTAAAAGTTGAGTGTTTTCTTGAATTTGTTGGTGATTTTAATATTGAGGTTGTTGTTGAAGTTGTTGGTGTTATCAATGTTATTATTTGAACTTTTTTGCATTTTTCAATGTTGAGGTTGTTGAATTTGTTGTTATTTTTCAATGTTGCGGTTATTGTTGAATTTTTTGGTGTTTTTCATTGTTGAGGTTGTTGTTGAATTTTTTGGTGTTTTTCATTGTTGAGGTTGTTGTTGAATGTGTTGGTGTTTTTCAATGTTGAGGTTGTTGTTGAATTTGTTGGTGTTATCAATGTTCTTTTTTGAACTTATTTGTACTATTAAAGGTTGAGGTTGTTGTTGAATTTGTTGGCGTTTTTCAATGTTGAGGTTGTTGTTGAATTTGTTGCTGATTTTCAAAATTGAGGTTGAATTTGTTGGTGTTATCAATGTTTTTTTTTAACTTTTTTGTACTTTTAAAACTTGAGGCTGTTGTTAAATTTGTTGGTGATTTTCAATGTTGAGATTTTAGTTGAATTTGTTGGTGTTGTCAATGTTTATTTTGTTGAACTTTGTTGTAGTTTTAAAGGTTGAGGAGTTGGCTAAATTTTTTATTGTTTTTCAATGTTGATGTTGTTCTTGAATTTGTTGGTTGTTTTCGGTGTTGAGGTTGCTGAATTTGTTGCTGATTTTAAATGTTGAGGTTGTTGTTGAATTGGATTGCATCACCAATGTTTATTTTGTGGAAATTGTTTGTATTTTTAAAGGTTGATGTTGTTGTTGAATTTTTTGGTGTTTTTAATTGATAAGATTGTTGTTAAATTTGTTGGTGTTTTTCAATGTTGAGGTTGTTGTTGAATTATTTGGTGTTTTTCAATGTTGAGGTTGTTGTTGAATTTGTTGGTGTTTTTTCAATGTTGAGGTTGTTGTTGAATTATTTGGTGTTTTTCAATGTTGAGGTTGTTGTTGAATTTGTTGGTGTTTTTTCAATGTTGAGGTTGTTGTTAAATTTGTCGGTGCTTTTCAATGTTGAGGTTGTAGTTGAATTTTTTGGTGTATTTCATTGTTGTGGTTGTTGTAGAATTTCTTCGTGTTATCAATGTCTTTTGTTGAACTTGTTTGTATTTTTAAAAGTTAAGGTTGTTGTTGAATTTGTGGGTGTTTTTCAATGTTGAGTTTGTTGAATTTGTTGGTGTTTTTCAATGTTGAGGTTGTTGTTGAATTTGTTGGTGTCTTTCAGTATTGAGGTTGTTGTTGAATTTGTTGGTGACTTTCAATATTGAGGTTGTTGTTGAATCTGTTCGTGTCTTTCAATATTGAGGTTATTGTTGAATTTGTTGGTGTTATCAATGTTTTTTTGAACTTTTTCTCTTTTCTTAAAAGTTGAGGTTTTTGTTGAATTTGTTGGTGACTTTCAATATTGAGGTTGTTGTTTTAATTTGTTGGTGTTATAAATGTTCTTTTTAAAACTTATTTGTATTTTTGGAAGTTGAGCTTGTTGATGAATTTGTTGGTGTTTTTTCAATGTTGAGGTTGTTCTTGAATTTATTGTTGTTTTTCAATGTTGAGGTTGTTGTTGAATTTGTTTGTGATTTTCAATGTTGAGGTTTTTCTTGGAATTTCTTTTTTTTAATTGTTGAGGTTATTGTTAAATTTGTTGTTGTTTTTCAATGTTGAGGTTGTTGTTGAATTTCTTGGTGTTATCCATGTTATTTTTGAACTTTTTTGTATTTTAGCAAGTTGCGCTTGTTGTTGAATTTGTCAGTTTTTTTCAATGTTGAGGTTGTTGTTGAATTTATTGGTGTTTTTCACTGTTGATCTTGTTGAATTTGTTGGTGATTTTCAATATTGAATTTGTTGTTGAATTTGTTGGCGTTATCAATGTTATTTTTTGAACATTTTTGTATTTTTTAATGTTGCGGTTGTTGTTGAATTTTTGGGTTTTTTTCATTGTTGAGGTTGCTGAAGTTGTTGGTGTTTTTTTAATGTTGAGGTTGTTGTTGAATTTTTTGGTGTTATCAATGTCTTTTGTTGAACTTGTTTGTATTTTTAGAAGTTAAGGTTGTTGTTGAATTTGTATGTGTTTTTCAATGTTGAGGATGTTGAATTTGTTGGTGATTTTCAATTCTGAGGATGTTGTTCAATTTGTTGGTGTTATCAATGTTCTTTCTTGAACTTTTTTGTACTTTTCAATGTTGATGTTGTTGTTGAATTTGTAGGTGTTTTTCAATGTTGAGGTTGTTGTTGAATTTGTTGGTGTTTTTGAATGTTGAGGTTGTTGTTGAATTTGTTGGTGTTATCAAAGTTTTTTGTTGAATAAATTTGTATTTTTAAAAGTTAATGTTGTTCTTGAATTTGTTGGTGTTTTTCAATGTTGAGGTTGTTGAATTTGTTGGTGATTTTCAATATTGAGGTTGTTGTTGAATTTTTTGGTGTTAACAATGTTATTTTTTGAACTTTTTTGTGCTTTTAAAGATTGAGGTTATTGTTGAATTTGTTGGTGTTTTTCAATGTTGAGTTTTTTGTTAAAATTTTTGGTGTTTTTCATTGTTGATGTTGTTGTTAAATTTGTTGGTGCTTTTAAATGTTGTGATTGTTGTTGAATTTGTTGTGAACATTCAATATTGAGGTTGTTGTTGAATTTTTTGGTGTTATCCATGTAATTTTTTGAACTTTTTAGTATTTTTGAAATTTGTGCTTGTTGTTAAATTTGCTGGGTTTTTTTTAATGTTGAGTTTGTTGTTCAATTTATTGATGTTTTTCATTGTTGAGGTTGTAGAAATTGTTGGTGATTTTCAATATTCAGTTTGTTGCTGAATTTGATGGTGTTATCAGTGTTATTTTTTGAACTTTTTTGTATTTTTCAAAGTTGAAGTTGTTCTTGAATTTGTTGGTGTTTTTCAACGTGGATGTTGTGGATGATTTTGCTGGTGTTATCAATGTTATTGTTTGAACTTTTTTGTATTTTTGAAAGTTGAGCTTGTAGTTGAATTTGTTGGTGTTATAAATGGTTATATTGCTGAACTTTTCTGTCGTATAAAAGTTGAGGTTGTTGTTGAAACTGTTGGTGTTTTTCAATGTTGTGGTTGTTGTTGAATTTGTTGGTGTTCTTCATTGGTGAGGTTTTTGTTGAATTTTTTGGTCTTTTCATTGTTGAGGTTGTTGTTAAATTTGTTGGTGTTTCTAATGTTGAGGTTGTTGTTGAATTGGATAGTGTCATCAATGTTTATTTTGTTGAACTTGTTTGTATTTTTAAAAGTTGTTTGTTGTTGAATTTGTTGGTGTTTTTCAAAGTTGAAGTTGTTGCGAATTTGTTGGTGATATTCAGTGTTCAGGTTGTTGAATTTGTTGGTGACTTTCAATATTGAGGATGTTGTTGAATTTGTTGGCGTTTTTCAATGTTGAGGTTGTTGTTGGGATTGTTGGTGATTTTCAATGTTGACGTTGTTGTTGAATTTGTTGGTGTTTTTCAATGTTGACGTTGTTGTTTAATTTGTTGGTGTTTTTCATTGTTGAGGTTGTTGCTGAATTTGGTGATGTTATCAATGTTTTTTGTTGAACTTGTTTGTATTTTTAAAAGCTAAGGTTGTAGTTGAATTTGTTGTTTTTTTTCAACGTTGACGTTGTTGAATTTGTTGGTGATATTCAAAGTTGAGGTTCTTGCTGAATGTATTGGTGTTTTCAATGTTTATTTTGTTGAACTTTTTTGTAGATTTAAAATTTGAGGTTCTTGCTGAATTTTTTATTGTTTTTGCAATTTTGATGTTGTAGTTGAATTTGTTGGTGATTTTCATTGTTGAGGTTTGCTGAATTTGTTGGTGTTTTTCAATGTTGATGTTGTTGTTGAATTTGTTGGTGTTTTACATTGTTGAGGTTGATGAGGTTGTTGGTGTTTTTTCAATGTTGAGGTTGTTGTAAATTTGTCGGTGTTTTTCAATGTTGAGGTTGTTGTTGAATTTCTAGGTGTTTTTCAATGTTGAGAATGTTGTTCAATATGTTGGTGTTTTCAAAGTTTTTTTTTGAACTTTTTTATACTTTTAAAGGTTGAGGTTGTTTTTGAATTTGTTGGTGTATTTCAATGTTGCGGTTGTTGTTGAATTTTTAGGATTTTTTTCCATGTTGAGGTTGTTGTTGAATTTGTAGGCGTTTTTCAATGTTGAGGTTGTTGTTGAATTTGTTGGCGTTTATGAATGTTGAGGTTGTTGTTGAAGTTGTTGGTGTTATCAAAGTTTTTTGTTGAATAAATTTGTATTTTTAAATGTTAAGGTTGTTGTTGAATTTGTTGGTGTTTTTCAATGTTGAATTTTTTTTAAATTTTTTGGTATTTTTCATTGATGACTTTGCTGTTAAATTTGTTGGTGTTTTTAAATGTAATGGTTGTTGTTGAATTTGTTGGTGACTTTCAATATTGAGGTTGTTGTTGAATTTGTTGGTGTTATCAATGTTCTTTTTTAAACTTTTTTGTATTTTTGAAAGTTGAGCTTGTTGTTAAATTTGTTGGTGTTTTTCAATGTTGAGGTGGTTGTTGAATTTGTTAGTGTTTTTAAATGTTGAGGTTTTTGTTGAATTTTTTGTTGTTTTTAATTGTAGAGGTTTTTGTTAAATTTGTTGGTGTTTTTCAATGTTGAGGTTGTTGTTGAATTTGTTGGTGTTATCCATGTTATTTTTTGAACTTTTTTGTATTTTTGAAAGTTGAGCTTGTTGTTGAATTTGTTGGTGTTTTTCAATGTTGAGTTTGTTGTTGAATTTATTGGTATTTTTCAATGTTGATGCTGTTGAATTTGTTGGTGATTTTCAATATTGAATTTGTTGTTGAATTTTTTGGCGTTATCACTGTTATTTTTTGAACATTATTGTATTTTTCCCTGTTGAGGTTGTTGTTGAATTTGTTGGAAATTTTGAATATTGCAGTTGTTGTTGAATTTTTTGGTATTTTTCATTGTTGAGGTTGTTGAAGTTGTTGGTGTTTTTCAATGTTGAGGTTGTTGTTGAATTGGTAGGTGTTTTTCAATGTTGACGTTGTTGTTGAATTTGTTGATGTTTTTCAATGTTGAGGTTGTTGTTGAATTTTTTGCTATTATCAAAGTTTATTGTTGAATAAACTTGTATTTTTAAAAGTTAAGGTTGTTGTTGAATTTGTTGGTGTTCTTCAATGTTGAGGTTGTTGAATTTGTTGGTGATTTTCAATATTGATGTTGTTGTTGAATTTGTTGGTGTTATGAATGTAATTTTTTGAACTTTATTGTACAGCAAAAGTTTGAGGCTGTCATTGAATTTGTTGGTGTTTTTCAATGTTGAGGTTTTTGTTAAATTTTTTGTTGTTTTTCATTGTTGAGTTGTTATTAAATTTGTTGGTGTTTTTCAATGTTGAGGTTGTTGCTAAATTTGTTGGTGTTTTTCAATGTTGAGGTTGCTGTTGAATTTTTTGGTGGTTTTCAATATTGAGTTTGTTGGTGTTATCAATATTATTTTTGAACTATTTGTATATTTCAAATTTGAAGTTGTAGTTGAATTTGTTGGTGTTTTTCAATATTGAGGCTGTTGTTGAATTTGTTGGTGTTTTTCAATGTTGATGTTGTTGAATTTGTTGGTGATTTTCAACATTGAGGTTATCAATGTTTTTTTGTTAAAGTTGTTTGTGTTTTTAAAAGTTGAGTGTTTTCTTGAATTTGTTGGTGATTTTAATATTGAGGTTGTTGTTGAAGTTGTTGGTGTTATCAATGTTATTATTTGAACTTTTTTGCATTTTTCAATGTTGAGGTTGTTGAATTTGTTGTTATTTTTCAATGTTGCGGTTATTGTTGAATTTTTTGGTGTTTTTCATTGTTGAGGTTGTTGTTGAATTTTTTGGTGTTTTTCATTGTTGAGGTTGTTGTTGAATGTGTTGGTGTTTTTCAATGTTGAGGTTGTTGTTGAATTTGTTGGTGTTATCAATGTTCTTTTTTGAACTTATTTGTACTATTAAAGGTTGAGGTTGTTGTTGAATTTGTTGGCGTTTTTCAATGTTGAGGTTGTTGTTGAATTTGTTGCTGATTTTCAAAATTGAGGTTGAATTTGTTGGTGTTATCAATGTTTTTTTTTAACTTTTTTGTACTTTTAAAACTTGAGGCTGTTGTTAAATTTGTTGGTGATTTTCAATGTTGAGATTTTAGTTGAATTTGTTGGTGTTGTCAATGTTTATTTTGTTGAACTTTGTTGTAGTTTTAAAGGTTGAGGAGTTGGCTAAATTTTTTATTGTTTTTCAATGTTGATGTTGTTCTTGAATTTGTTGGTTGTTTTCGGTGTTGAGGTTGCTGAATTTGTTGCTGATTTTAAATGTTGAGGTTGTTGTTGAATTGGATTGCATCACCAATGTTTATTTTGTGGAAATTGTTTGTATTTTTAAAGGTTGATGTTGTTGTTGAATTTTTTGGTGTTTTTAATTGATAAGATTGTTGTTAAATTTGTTGGTGTTTTTCAATGTTGAGGTTGTTGTTGAATTATTTGGTGTTTTTCAATGTTGAGGTTGTTGTTGAATTTGTTGGTGTTTTTTCAATGTTGAGGTTGTTGTTGAATTATTTGGTGTTTTTCAATGTTGAGGTTGTTGTTGAATTTGTTGGTGTTTTTTCAATGTTGAGGTTGTTGTTAAATTTGTCGGTGCTTTTCAATGTTGAGGTTGTAGTTGAATTTTTTGGTGTATTTCATTGTTGTGGTTGTTGTAGAATTTCTTCGTGTTATCAATGTCTTTTGTTGAACTTGTTTGTATTTTTAAAAGTTAAGGTTGTTGTTGAATTTGTGGGTGTTTTTCAATGTTGAGTTTGTTGAATTTGTTGGTGTTTTTCAATGTTGAGGTTGTTGTTGAATTTGTTGGTGTCTTTCAGTATTGAGGTTGTTGTTGAATTTGTTGGTGACTTTCAATATTGAGGTTGTTGTTGAATCTGTTCGTGTCTTTCAATATTGAGGTTATTGTTGAATTTGTTGGTGTTATCAATGTTTTTTTGAACTTTTTCTCTTTTCTTAAAAGTTGAGGTTTTTGTTGAATTTGTTGGTGACTTTCAATATTGAGGTTGTTGTTTTAATTTGTTGGTGTTATAAATGTTCTTTTTAAAACTTATTTGTATTTTTGGAAGTTGAGCTTGTTGATGAATTTGTTGGTGTTTTTTCAATGTTGAGGTTGTTCTTGAATTTATTGTTGTTTTTCAATGTTGAGGTTGTTGTTGAATTTGTTTGTGATTTTCAATGTTGAGGTTTTTCTTGGAATTTCTTTTTTTTAATTGTTGAGGTTATTGTTAAATTTGTTGTTGTTTTTCAATGTTGAGGTTGTTGTTGAATTTCTTGGTGTTATCCATGTTATTTTTGAACTTTTTTGTATTTTAGCAAGTTGCGCTTGTTGTTGAATTTGTCAGTTTTTTTCAATGTTGAGGTTGTTGTTGAATTTATTGGTGTTTTTCACTGTTGATCTTGTTGAATTTGTTGGTGATTTTCAATATTGAATTTGTTGTTGAATTTGTTGGCGTTATCAATGTTATTTTTTGAACATTTTTGTATTTTTTAATGTTGCGGTTGTTGTTGAATTTTTGGGTTTTTTTCATTGTTGAGGTTGCTGAAGTTGTTGGTGTTTTTTTAATGTTGAGGTTGTTGTTGAATTTTTTGGTGTTATCAATGTCTTTTGTTGAACTTGTTTGTATTTTTAGAAGTTAAGGTTGTTGTTGAATTTGTATGTGTTTTTCAATGTTGAGGATGTTGAATTTGTTGGTGATTTTCAATTCTGAGGATGTTGTTCAATTTGTTGGTGTTATCAATGTTCTTTCTTGAACTTTTTTGTACTTTTCAATGTTGATGTTGTTGTTGAATTTGTAGGTGTTTTTCAATGTTGAGGTTGTTGTTGAATTTGTTGGTGTTTTTGAATGTTGAGGTTGTTGTTGAATTTGTTGGTGTTATCAAAGTTTTTTGTTGAATAAATTTGTATTTTTAAAAGTTAATGTTGTTCTTGAATTTGTTGGTGTTTTTCAATGTTGAGGTTGTTGAATTTGTTGGTGATTTTCAATATTGAGGTTGTTGTTGAATTTTTTGGTGTTAACAATGTTATTTTTTGAACTTTTTTGTGCTTTTAAAGATTGAGGTTATTGTTGAATTTGTTGGTGTTTTTCAATGTTGAGTTTTTTGTTAAATTTTTTGGTGTTTTTCATTGTTGATGTTGTTGTTAAATTTGTTGGTGCTTTTAAATGTTGTGATTGTTGTTGAATTTGTTGTGAACATTCAATATTGAGGTTGTTGTTGAATTTTTTGGTGTTATCCATGTAATTTTTTGAACTTTTTAGTATTTTTGAAATTTGTGCTTGTTGTTAAATTTGCTGGGTTTTTTTTAATGTTGAGTTTGTTGTTCAATTTATTGATGTTTTTCATTGTTGAGGTTGTAGAAATTGTTGGTGATTTTCAATATTCAGTTTGTTGCTGAATTTGATGGTGTTATCAGTGTTATTTTTTGAACTTTTTTGTATTTTTCAAAGTTGAAGTTGTTCTTGAATTTGTTGGTGTTTTTCAACGTGGATGTTGTGGATGATTTTGCTGGTGTTATCAATGTTATTGTTTGAACTTTTTTGTATTTTTGAAAGTTGAGCTTGTAGTTGAATTTGTTGGTGTTATAAATGGTTATATTGCTGAACTTTTCTGTCGTATAAAAGTTGAGGTTGTTGTTGAAACTGTTGGTGTTTTTCAATGTTGTGGTTGTTGTTGAATTTGTTGGTGTTCTTCATTGGTGAGGTTTTTGTTGAATTTTTTG
Source organism: Cetorhinus maximus (assembly GCF_964194155.1). Taxonomy (NCBI): domain Eukaryota; kingdom Metazoa; phylum Chordata; class Chondrichthyes; order Lamniformes; family Cetorhinidae; genus Cetorhinus; species Cetorhinus maximus. The sequence continues at coordinate 36,931 of NW_027598227.1, read as the reverse complement.
GTCTTTTCATTGTTGAGGTTGTTGTTAAATTTGTTGGTGTTTCTAATGTTGAGGTTGTTGTTGAATTGGATAGTGTCATCAATGTTTATTTTGTTGAACTTGTTTGTATTTTTAAAAGTTGTTTGTTGTTGAATTTGTTGGTGTTTTTCAAAGTTGAAGTTGTTGCGAATTTGTTGGTGATATTCAGTGTTCAGGTTGTTGAATTTGTTGGTGACTTTCAATATTGAGGATGTTGTTGAATTTGTTGGCGTTTTTCAATGTTGAGGTTGTTGTTGGGATTGTTGGTGATTTTCAATGTTGACGTTGTTGTTGAATTTGTTGGTGTTTTTCAATGTTGACGTTGTTGTTTAATTTGTTGGTGTTTTTCATTGTTGAGGTTGTTGCTGAATTTGGTGATGTTATCAATGTTTTTTGTTGAACTTGTTTGTATTTTTAAAAGCTAAGGTTGTAGTTGAATTTGTTGTTTTTTTTCAATGTTGACGTTGTTGAATTTGTTGGTGATATTCAAAGTTGAGGTTCTTGCTGAATGTATTGGTGTTTTCAATGTTTATTTTGTTGAACTTTTTTGTAGATTTAAAATTTGAGGTTCTTGCTGAATTTTTTTATTGTTTTTGCAATTTTGATGTTGTAGTTGAATTTGTTGGTGATTTTCATTGTTGAGGTTTGCTGAATTTGTTGGTGTTTTTCAATGTTGATGTTGTTGTTGAATTTGTTGGTGTTTTACATTGTTGAGGTTGATGAGGTTGTTGGTGTTTTTTCAATGTTGAGGTTGTTGTAAATTTGTCGGTGTTTTTCAATGTTGAGGTTGTTGTTGAATTTCTAGGTGTTTTTCAATGTTGAGAATGTTGTTCAATATGTTGGTGTTTTCAAAGTTTTTTTTTGAACTTTTTTATACTTTTAAAGGTTGAGGTTGTTTTTGAATTTGCTGGTGTATTTCAATGTTGCGGTTGTTGTTGAATTTTTAGGATTTTTTTCCATGTTGAGGTTGTTGTTGAATTTGTAGGCGTTTTTCAATGTTGAGGTTGTTGTTGAATTTGTTGGCGTTTATGAATGTTGAGGTTGTTGTTGAAGTTGTTGGTGTTATCAAAGTTTTTTGTTGAATAAATTTGTATTTTTAAATGTTAAGGTTGTTGTTGAATTTGTTGGTGTTTTTCAATGTTGAATTTTTTTTAAATTTTTTGGTATTTTTCATTGATGACTTTGCTGTTAAATTTGTTGGTGTTTTTAAATGTAATGGTTGTTGTTGAATTTGTTGGTGACTTTCAATATTGAGGTTGTTGTTGAATTTGTTGGTGTTATCAATGTTCTTTTTTAAACTTTTTTGTATTTTTGAAAGTTGAGCTTGTTGTTAAATTTGTTGGTGTTTTTCAATGTTGAGGTGGTTGTTGAATTTGTTAGTGTTTTTAAATGTTGAGGTTTTTGTTGAATTTTTTGTTGTTTTTAATTGTAGAGGTTTTTGTTAAATTTGTTGGTGTTTTTCAATGTTGAGGTTGTTGTTGAATTTGTTGGTGTTATCCATGTTATTTTTTGAACTTTTTTGTATTTTTGAAAGTTGAGCTTGTTGTTGAATTTGTTGGTGTTTTTCAATGTTGAGTTTGTTGTTGAATTTATTGGTATTTTTCAATGTTGATGTTGTTGAATTTGTTGGTGATTTTCAATATTGAATTTGTTGTTGAATTTTTTGGCGTTATCACTGTTATTTTTTGAACATTATTGTATTTTTCCCTGTTGAGGTTGTTGTTGAATTTGTTGGAAATTTTGAATATTGCAGTTGTTGTTGAATTTTTTGGTATTTTTCATTGTTGAGGTTGTTGAAGTTGTTGGTGTTTTTCAATGTTGAGGTTGTTGTTGAATTTGTAGGTGTTTTTCAATGTTGACGTTGTTGTTGAATTTGTTGATGTTTTTCAATGTTGAGGTTGTTGTTGAATTTTTTGCTATTATCAAAGTTTATTGTTGAATAAACTTGTATTTTTAAAAGTTAAGGTTGTTGTTGAATTTGTTGGTGTTCTTCAATGTTGAGGTTGTTGAATTTGTTGGTGATTTTCAATATTGATGTTGTTGTTGAATTTGTTGGTGTTATGAATGTAATTTTTTGAACTTTATTGTACAGCAAAAGTTTGAGGCTGTCATTGAATTTGTTGGTGTTTTTCAATGTTGAGGTTTTTGTTAAATTTTTTGTTGTTTTTCATTGTTGAGTTGTTATTAAATTTGTTGGTGTTTTTCAATGTTGAGGTTGTTGCTAAATTTGTTGGTGTTTTTCAATGTTGAGGTTGCTGTTGAATTTTTTGGTGGTTTTCAATATTGAGTTTGTTGGTGTTATCAATATTATTTTTGAACTATTTGTATATTTCAAATTTGAAGTTGTAGTTGAATTTGTTGGTGTTTTTCAATATTGAGGCTGTTGTTGAATTTGTTGGTGTTTTTCAATGTTGATGTTGTTGAATTTGTTGGTGATTTTCAACATTGAGGTTATCAATGTTTTTTTGTTAAAGTTGTTTGTGTTTTTAAAAGTTGAGTGTTTTCTTGAATTTGTTGGTGATTTTAATATTGAGGTTGTTGTTGAAGTTGTTGGTGTTATCAATGTTATTATTTGAACTTTTTTGCATTTTTCAATGTTGAGGTTGTTGAATTTGTTGTTATTTTTCAATGTTGCGGTTATTGTTGAATTTTTTGGTGTTTTTCATTGTTGAGGTTGTTGTTGAATTTTTTGGTGTTTTTCATTGTTGAGGTTGTTGTTGAATGTGTTGCTGTTATCAATGTTCTTTTTTGAACTTATTTGTACTATTAAAGGTTGAGGTTGTTGTTGAATTTGTTGGCGTTTTTCAATGTTGAGGTTGTTGTTGAATTTGTTGCTGATTTTCAAAATTGAGGTTGAATTTGTTGGTGTTATCAATGTTTTTTTTTAACTTTTTTGTACTTTTAAAACTTGAGGCTGTTGTTAAATTTGTTGGTGATTTTCAATGTTGAGATTTTAGTTGAATTTGTTGGTGTTGTCAATGTTTATTTTGTTGAACTTTGTTGTAGTTTTAAAGGTTGAGGAGTTGGCTAAATTTTTTATTGTTTTTCAATGTTGATGTTGTTCTTGAATTTGTTGGTTGTTTTCGGTGTTGAGGTTGCTGAATTTGTTGCTGATTTTAAATGTTGAGGTTGTTGTTGAATTGGATTGCATCACCAATGTTTATTTTGTGGAAATTGTTTGTATTTTTAAAGGTTGATGTTGTTGTTGAATTTTTTGGTGTTTTTAATTGATAAGATTGTTGTTAAATTTGTTGGTGTTTTTCAATGTTGAGGTTGTTGTTGAATTATTTGGTGTTTTTCAATGTTGAGGTTGTTGTTGAATTTGTTGGTGTTTTTTCAATGTTGAGGTTGTTGTTGAATTATTTGGTGTTTTTCAATGTTGAGGTTGTTGTTGAATTTGTTGGTGTTTTTTCAATGTTGAGGTTGTTGTTAAATTTGTCGGTGCTTTTCAATGTTGAGGTTGTAGTTGAATTTTTTGGTGTATTTCATTGTTGTGGTTGTTGTAGAATTTCTTCGTGTTATCAATGTCTTTTGTTGAACTTGTTTGTATTTTTAAAAGTTAAGGTTGTTGTTGAATTTGTTGGTGTTTTGCAATGTTGAGGATTTTGAATTTGTGGGTGATTTTCAATTCTGAGGATGTTGTTCAATTTGTTGGTGTTATCAAAGTTCATTATTCAACTTTTTTGTACTTTTAAAGGTTGAGGTTGTTGTTGAATTTGTTGGTATATTTCAATGTTGCGGTTGTTGTTGAATTTTTAGGTGTATTTCAATGTTGAGGTTGTTGTTGAATTTGTAGGTGTTTTTCAATGTTGAGGTTCTTGTTGAATTTGTTGGTGTTTTTGAATGTTGAGGTTGTTGTTGAATTTGTTGGTGTTATCAAAGTTTTTTGTTGAATAAATTTGTATTTTTAAAATTTCAGGTTGATCTTGAATTGGTTGGTGTTTTTCAATGTTGAGGTTGTTGAATTTGCTGGTGATTTTCAATATTGAGGTTGTTGTTGAATTTTTTGGTGTTATCAATGTTATTTTTTGAACTTTTTTGTGCTTTAAAAGATTGAGGTTATTGTTGAATTTGTTGGTGTTTTTCAATGTGTTTTTTGTTAAACTTTTTGGTGTTTTTCATTGTTGACGTTGTAGTTAAATTTATTTGTGTTTTTAAATGTTGCGGTGGTTGTTGAATTTGTTGTGAACATTCAATATTGAGGTTGTTGTTGAATTTGTTTGTGTTATCCATGTAATTTTTTGAACTTTTTTGTATTTTTGAAATTTGAGCTTGTTGTTAAATTTGTTGGTGTTTTTTCAATGTTGAGTTTGTTGCTGAATTTATTGGTGTTTTTCATTGTTGAGGTTTTTCAAGTTGTTGGTGTTTTTCTCTGTTGAGGTTATTGTTGAATTTGTAGGTGTTTTTCAATGTTGAGGTTGTTGTTGAAATTGTTGGGGTTTTTCAGTGTTGAGGTTGCTGAATTTGTTGCTGATTTTAAATGTTGAGGTTGTTGTTGAATTGGATTGCATCATCAATGTTTATTTTGTGGAAATTGTTTGTATTTTTAAAGGTTGAGGTTGTTTGTTGAATTTTTTGGTGTTTTTCATTGATAAGGTTGTTGTTAAATTTGTTGGTGTTTTTCAATGTTGAGGTTGCTGTTGAATTTGTTGGTGATTTTCAATATTGAGGTTGTTGTTGAATTTGTTGGTGTTATCAACGTTAATTTTTGAACTTATTTGTATTTTTCAATGTTGAGGTTGTTGTTGAATTTGTTCGTTTTTTTCAATGATGCGGTTGTTGTTGAAGGTTTTGATGTTTTACAATCATGAGGTGGTTGTTGAATTTGTTGCTGTTATCAACCTTATTTTTTGAACTTGTTGTATTATTCAAAGTTGAAGTTGTTGTTGAATTTGTTGGTGTTTTTCAATGTTGAGGTTGTTGTTGAATTATTTGGTGTTTTTCAATGTTGAGGTTGTTGTTGAATTTGTTGGTGTTTTTTCAATGTTGAGGTTGTTGTTAAATTTGTCGGTGCTTTTCAATGTTGAGGTTGTAGTTGAATTTTCTGGTGTTTTTCATTGTTGTGGTTGTTTTTGAATTTCTTGGGGTTATCAATGTCTTTTGTTGAACTTGTTTGTATTTTAAAAGTTAAGGTTGTTGTTGAATTTGTTGGTGTTTTACAATGTTGAGGATGTTGAATTTGTTGGTGATTTTCAATTCTGAGGATGTTGTTCAATTTGTTGGTGTTATCAAAGTTCATTCTTGAACTTTTTTGTACTTTTCAAAGTTGAGGTTGTTGTTGAATTTGTTGATATATTTCAATGTTGCGGTTGTTGTTGAATTTTTAGGTGTTTTTCAATGTTGAGGTTGTTGTTGAATTTGTAGGTGTTTTTCAATGTTGAGGTTGTTGTAGAATTTGTTGGTGTTTTTGAATGTTGAGGTTGTTGTTGAATTTGTTGGTGTTATCAAAGTTTTTTGTTGAATGAATTTGTATTTTTAAAATTTCAGGTTGTTCTTGAATTGGTTGGTGTTTTTCAATGTTGAGGTTGTTGAATTTGTTGGTGATTTTCAATATTGAGGTTGTTGTTGAATTTTTTGGTGTTATCAATGTTATTTTTTGAACTTTTTTGTGCTTTAAAAGATTGAAGTTATTGTTGAATTTGTTGGTGTTTTTCAATGTGTTTTTTGTTAAATTTTTTGGTGTTTTTCATTGTTGACGTTGTAGTTAAATTTATTGGTGTTTTTAAATGTTGCGGTGGTTGTTGACTTTGTTGTGAACATTCAATATTGAGGTTGTTGTTGAATATGTTTGTGTTATCCATGTAATTTTTTGAACTTTTTTGTATTTTTGAAATTTGAGCTTGTTGTTAAATTTGTTGGTGTTTTTTCAATGTTGAGTTTGTTGTTGAATTTATTGGTGTTTTTCATTGTTGAGGTTTTTCAAGTTGTTGGTGTTTTTCTCTGTTGAGGTTATTGTTGAATTTGTAGGTGTTTTTCAATGTTGAGGTTATTGTTGAATTTGTTGGGTTTTTCAATGTTGAGGTTGTAGAATTTGTTGGTGATTTTCAATATTGAGTTTGTTATTGAATTTGTTGGCGTTATCAATGTTATTTTTTGAACTTTTTTGTATTTTTCAAAGTTGAAGTTGTTGTTGAATTTGTTGGTGTTATCAATGTTATTTTTTGAACTTTTTTGTATTTTTGAAAGTTGAGGTTGTTGTTGAATTTGTTGGTGTTTTTCAATGGTTATATTGTTGAACTTTTTTGTCGTATAAAAGTTGAGGTTGTTGTTGAAACTGTTGGTATTTTTCAATGTTGAGGTTGTTGTTGAATTTGTTGGTGTTTTTCATTGGTGAGGTTTTTGTTGAATTTTTTGGTCTTTTCATTATTGAGGTTGTTGTTAAATGTGTTGGTGTTTTTCAATGTTGAGGTTGTTGTTGAATTGGATAGTGTCATCAATGTTTATTTTGTTGAACTTGTTTGTATTTTTATAAGTTGTTTGTTGTTGAATTTGTTGGTGTTTTTCAAAGTTTAGGTCGTTGAATTTGTTGGTGATTTTCAATATTAAGCTTATTGTTGAATTTGTTGGTGTCATGAATGGATATTTAAAAACTTTTTTGTGTTTTTCAAAGTTGAAGTTTTTGCGAATTTGTTGGTGATATTCAGTGTTGAGGTTGTTGAATTTGTTGGTGATTTTCAATATTGAGGATGTTGTTGAATTTGTTGGTGTTTTTCAATGTTGATGTTGTTGTTGAGATTGTTGGTGATTTTCAATGTTTACGTTGCTGTTGAATTTGTTGGTGTTTTTCAATGTTGACGTTGTTGTTGAATTTGTTGATGTTTTTCATTGTTGAGGTTGTTGTTGAAATTGGTGGTGTTATCAATGTTTTTTGTTGAACTTGTTTGTATTTTTAAAAGTTAAGGTTGTTGTTGAATTTGTTGCTGTTTTTCAATGTTGAGGTTGTTGAATTTGTTGGTGATGTTCAAAGTTGAGGTTCTTGCTGAATGTATTGGTGTTATCAATGTTTACTTTGTTGAACGTTTTTGTAGATTTCAAATTTGAGGTTCTTGCTGAATTTTTTTATTGTTTTTGCAATTTTGATATTGTAGTTGAATTTGTTGGTGATTTTCAGTGTTGAGGTTGCTGAATTTGATGGTGTTTTTCAATGTTGATGTTGTTGTTGAATTTGTTGGTGTTTTACATTGTTGAGTTTGATGAAGTTGTTGGTATTTTTTCAATGTTGAGGTTGTTGTTGAATTTCTTGGTGTTTTTCAATGCTGAGGATGTTGTTCAATTTGTTGGTGTTACCAAGGTTCTTTTTTGAACTTTTTTGTACTTTTAAAGGTTGAGGTTGTTTTTGAATTTGTTGGTATATTTCAATATTGTGGTTGTTGTTGAATTTTTAGGTGTTTTCCATGTTGAGGTTGTTGTTGAATTTGTAGTTGTTTTGCAATATTGAGGTTGTTGTTGAAGTTGTTGGTGTTATCAATGTTATTTTTTGAACTTTTTTGCATTTTTCAACGTTGAGGTTGATGAATTTGTTGTTATTTTTCAATGTTGTGGTTATTGTTGAATTTTTTGGTGTTTTTCATTGTTGAGGTTGTTGTTGCATTTTTTGGCGTTTTTCATTGTTGAATTTGTTGTTTAATTTGTTGATGTTTTTCAATGTTGAAGTTGTTGTTGAATGTGTTGGTGTTTTTCAATGTGGAGGTTGTTGTTGAATTTGTTGGTGTTATCCATGTTCTTTTTTGAACTTATTGGTACTTTTAAAGGTTGAGGTTGTTGTTGAGTTTGTTGGCCTTTTTTCAATGTTGAGGTTGTTGTAGAATTTGTTGGTGATTTTCAAAATTGAGGTTGAATTTGTTGGTGTTATCAATGTTTTTATCAACTTTTTTTTACTTTTAAATGTTGAGGTTGTTGTTGAATTTGATTGCATCATCAATGTTTATTTTGTGGAACTTGTTTGTATTTTTAAAGGTTGAGTTTGTTGTTGAATTTGTTGGTGTTCTTCAATGTTGAGGTTGCTTTTGAATTTGTTGGTGTTATCAATGTTATTTTTTGAACTTTTTTGTATTTTTCAATGTTGAGGTTGTTGTTGAATTTGTTCGTTTTTTTCAATGATGTGGTTGTTGTTGAATTTTTTGGTGTTTTACAATCATGAGGTGGTTGTTGAATTTGTTGCTGTTATCAACGTTATTTTTTGAACTTTTTGTATTAATCAAAGTTGAAGTTGTTGTTTAATTTATTGGTGTTTTTCAATGTTGAGGTTGTTGTTGAATTTGTTGGTGTTATCAATGTTCTTTTTTGAACTTTTTTGTGTTTTTCAATGTTGAGGTTATTGTTGAATTTGTTGGTGATTTTCAATATTGATGTAGTTGTTGAATTTGTTGGCGTTTTTCAATGTTGAGGTTGTTGTTGAATTTGTTGGTGATTTTCAATATTGAGGTTATTGTTCAATTTGTAGTTGTTATCAATGATTGTTTTAACTTTTTTGTACTTTTAAAAGTTTAGCTTGTTGTTGAATGTGTTGGTGTTTTTCAATGTTGAGGATTTTTTGGAACTTTTTGGTGTTTTTCAATGTTGAGGTTGTTGTTGAATTTGTTCGTTTTTTTCAATGATGTGGTTGTTGTTGAATTTTTTGGTGTTTTACAATCATGAGGTGGTTGTTGAATTTGTTGTTGTTATCAACGTTATTTTTTGAACTTTTTGTATTAATCAAAGTTGAAGTTGTTGTTTAATTTATTGGTGTTTTTCAATGTTGAGGTTGTTGTTGAATTTGTTGGTGTTATCAATGTTCTTTTTTGAACTTTTTTGTGCTTTTCAATGTTGAGGTTGTTGTTGAATTTGTTGGTGATATTCAATATTGATGTAGTTGTTGAATTTGTTGGCGTTTTTCAATGTTGAGGTTGTTGTTGAATTTGTTGGTGATTTTCAATATTGAGGTTATTGTTCAATTTGTAGTTGTTATCAATGATTGTTTTAAATTTTTTGTACTTTTAAAAGTTTAGCTTGTTGTTGAATGTGTTGTTGTTTTTCAATGTTGAGGATTATTTGGAACTTTTTGGTGTTTTTCAATGTTGAGGTTTTTGATAAATTTGTTGGCGTTTTTCAATGTTGAGGTTGGTGTTGAATTTATGGTGTTTTTCAATCTTGAGGTTGTTGAATTTGTTGGTGATTTTCAATATTGAGTTTGTTGTTGAATTTGAAGGTGTTATAATTTTTTTTTTGAACTTTTTTCTATTTTTCAATGTTGCGGTTGTTGTTGAATTTTTTGGTGTTTTTCATTGTTGAGGTTGTTGTTGAATTTGTTGGTGTTTTTCAATGTTGAGTTTGTTGTTGAATTTGTTGGTTTTATCAATGTTGTTGTTGACCTTGTTTGTATTTTTAAAAGTTAATGTTGTTGTTGAATTGGTTGGTGTTTTTCCATGTTGAGGTTTTTGAATTTGTTGGTAATTTTCAATATTGAGGTTGTTGTTGAATTTGTTGGTGTTATAAATATACTTTTTTGAACTTTTTTGTACTTAAAAAGGTTCAGGTTGTTGTTCAATTTGTTGGTGAATTTCAACATTGAGGTTGTAGTTGAATGTGTTGGTGTTTTTCAATGTTGAGTTTGTTGTTGAATTTTTTGGTGTTACCAATGTTATTTTTAAAACTTTTTTGTATTTTTCAATGTTGAGGTTGTTGTAGAATTTGTTGGTGATTTTCAAAATTGAGGTTGAATTTGTTGGTGTTATCAATGTTTTTATCAACTTTTTTTTACTTTTAAATGTTGAGGTTGTTGTTGAATTTGATTGCATCATCAATGTTTATTTTGTGGAACTTGTTTGTATTTTTAAAGGTTGAGTTTGTTGTTGAATTTGTTGGTGTTCTTCAATGTTGAGGTTGCTTTTGAATTTGTTGGTGATTTTCAATATTGAGTTTGTTGTTGAATTTGTTGGTGTTATCAATGTTATTTTTTGAACTTTTTTGTATTTTTCAATGTTGAGCTTGTTGTTGAATTTGTTCGTTTTTTTCAATGATGTGGTTGTTGTTGAATTTTTTGGTGTTTTACAATCATGAGGTGGTTGTTGAATTTGTTGCTGTTATCAACGTTATTTTTTGAACTTTTTGTATTAATCAAAGTTGAAGTTGTTGTTTAATTTATTGGTGTTTTTCAATGTTGAGGTTGTTGTTGAATTTGTTGGTGTTATCAATGTTCTTTTTTGAACTTTTTTGTGCTTTTCAATGTTGAGGTTGTTGTTGAATTTGTTGGTGATTTTCAATATTGATGTAGTTGTTGAATTTGTTGGCGTTTTTCAATGTTGAGGTTGTTGTTGAATTTGTTGGTGATTTTCAACATTGAGGTTATTGTTCAATTTGTTGGTGTTATCAATGTCTTTTGTTGAACTTTTTTGTATTTTTTAAAAGTTAAGGTTGTTGTTGAATGTGTTGGTGTTTTTCAATGTTGAGGTTTTTGATAAATTTGTTGGCGTTTTTCAATGTTGAGGTTGGTGTTGAATTTATTGGTGTTTTTCAATCTTGAGGTTGTTGAATTTGTTGGTGATTTTCAATATTGAGTTTGTTGTTGAATTTGAAGGTGTTATAATTTTTTTTTTTGAACTTTTTTCTATTTTTCAATGTTGCGGTTGTTGTTGAATTTTTTGGTGTTTTTCATTGTTGAGGTTGTTGTTGAATTTGTTGGTGTTTTTCAATGTTGAGTTTGTTGTTGAATTTGTTGGTGTTTTTCATTGTTGAGGTTATTGTTGAATTTGTTGGTTTTATCAATGTTGTTGTTGAACTTGTTTGTATTTTTAAAAGTTAATGTTGTTGTTGAATTGGTTGGTGTTTTTCCATGTTGAGGTTGTTGAATTTGTTGGTAATTTTCAATATTGAGGTTGTTGTTGAATTTGTTGGTGTTATAAATATACTTTTTTGAACTTTTTTGTACTTAAAAAGGTTCAGGTTGTTGTTCAATTTGTTGGTGAATTTCAACATTGAGGTTGTAGTTGAATGTGTTGGTGTTTTTCAATGTTGAGGTTGTTTTTGAATTTTTTGGTGTTTTTCAATGTTGAGTTTGTTGTAGAATTGGTTGGTGTTTTTCCATGTTGAGGTTGTTGAATTTGTTGGTAATTTTCAATATTGAGGTTGTTGTTGAATTAGTTGTTGTTATTAATATACTTTTTTGAACTTTTTTGTACATTAAAAGGTTAAGGTTGTTGTTCAATTTGTTGGTGATTTTCAACATTGAGGTTGTAGTTGAAATTGTTGGTGTTTTTCAATGTTGAGGTTGTTGTTGAATTTTTTGGTGTTATCAATGTTATTTTTAAAACTTTTTTGTATTTTTCAATGTTGAGGTTGTTTTTGAATTTGTTGATATTTTTCAATGATGCGGTTGTTGTTGTGTTTTTTGGTGATTTTCAATGTTGAGGTTGTTGTTGAATTTATTGTATTGAACAATGTTTTATGTTGAACTTGTTCGTCTTTTTAAAAGTTAACGTGCTTGTTGAATTTGATGGTGTTATTCAACGTTGATGTTGTTGAATTTGTAGTTGATTTTCATTATGGAGGTTGTTGTTGATTTGTTAGTGTTATCAATCTTCTTTTTTGAACTTTTTTGTACTTTTAAATGTTGAGATGTTTGTTGAATTTGTTAGTGTTTTTCAATGTTGAGGTTGTTGTTGAATTTGTTGGTGATTTTCAATATTGATGTAGTTGTTGAATTTGTTGGCGTTTTTCAATGTTGAGGTTGTTGTTGAATTTGTTGGTGATTTTCAATATTGAGGTTATTGTTCAATTTGTAGTTGTTATCAATGATTGTTTTAACTTTTTTGTACTTTTAAAAGTTTAGCTTGTTGTTGAATGTGTTGTTGTTTTTCAATGTTGAGGATTATTTGGAACTTTTTGGTGTTTTTCAATGTTGAGGTTTTTGATAAATTTGTTGGCGTTTTTCAATGTTGAGGTTGGTGTTCAATTTATGGTGTTTTTCAATCTTGAGGTTGTTGAATTTGTTGGTGATTTTCAATATTGAGTTTGTTGTTGAATTTGAAGGTGTTATAATTTTTTTTTTTTTGAACTTTTTTCTATTTTTCAATGTTGCGGTTGTTGTTGAATTTTTTGGTGTTTTTCATTGTTGAGGTTGTTGTTGAATTTGTTGGTGTTTTTCAATGTTGAGGTTGTTGTTGAATTTGTTGGTTTTATCAATGTTGTTGTTGACCTTGTTTGTATTTTTAAAAGTTAATGTTGTTGTTGAATTGGTTGGTGTTTTTCCATGTTGAGGTTTTTGAATTTGTTGGTAATTTTCAATATTGAGGTTGTTGTTGAATTTGTTGGTGTTATAAATATACTTTTTTGAACTTTTTTGTACTTAAAAAGGTTCAGGTTGTTGTTCAATTTGTTGGTGAATTTCAACATTGAGGTTGTAGTTGAATGTGTTGGTGTTTTTCAATGTTGAGTTTGTTGTTGAATTTTTTGGTGTTACCAATGTTATTTTTAAAACTTTTTTGTATTTTTCAATGTTGAGGTTGTTGTAGAATTTGTTGGTGATTTTCAAAATTGAGGTTGAATTTGTTGGTGTTATCAATGTTTTTATCAACTTTTTTTTACTTTTAAATGTTGAGCTTGTTGTTGAATGTGTTGTTGTTTTTCAATGTTGAGGATTATTTGGAACTTTTTGGTGTTTTTCAATGTTGAGGTTTTTGATAAATTTGTTGGCGTTTTTCAATGTTGAGGTTGGTGTTCAATTTATGGTGTTTTTCAATCTTGAGGTTGTTGAATTTGTTGGTGATTTTCAATATTGAGTTTGTTGTTGAATTTGAAGGTGTTATAATTTTTTTTTTTTTGAACTTTTTTCTATTTTTCAATGTTGCGGTTGTTGTTGAATTTTTTGGTGTTTTTCATTGTTGAGGTTGTTGTTGAATTTGTTGGTGTTTTTCAATGTTGAGGTTGTTGTTGAATTTGTTGGTTTTATCAATGTTGTTGTTGACCTTGTTTGTATTTTTAAAAGTTAATGTTGTTGTTGAATTGGTTGGTGTTTTTCCATGTTGAGGTTTTTGAATTTGTTGGTAATTTTCAATATTGAGGTTGTTGTTGAATTTGTTGGTGTTATAAATATACTTTTTTGAACTTTTTTGTACTTAAAAAGGTTCAGGTTGTTGTTCAATTTGTTGGTGAATTTCAACATTGAGGTTGTAGTTGAATGTGTTGGTGTTTTTCAATGTTGAGTTTGTTGTTGAATTTTTTGGTGTTACCAATGTTATTTTTAAAACTTTTTTGTATTTTTCAATGTTGAGGTTGTTGTAGAATTTGTTGGTGATTTTCAAAATTGAGGTTGAATTTGTTGGTGTTATCAATGTTTTTATCAACTTTTTTTTACTTTTAAATGTTGAGGTTGTTGTTGAATTTGATTGCATCATCAATGTTTATTTTGTGGAACTTGTTTGTATTTTTAAAGGTTGAGTTTGTTGTTGAATTTGTTGGTGTTCTTCAATGTTGAGGTTGCTTTTGAATTTGTTGGTGATTTTCAATATTGAGTTTGTTGTTGAATTTGTTGGTGTTATCAATGTTATTTTTTGAACTTTTTTGTATTTTTCAATGTTGAGGTTGTTGTTGAATTTGTTCGTTTTTTTCAATGATGTGGTTGTTGTTGAATTTTTTGGTGTTTTACAATCATGAGGTGGTTGTTGAATTTGTTGCTGTTATCAACGTTATTTTTTGAACTTTTTGTATTAATCAAAGTTGAAGTTGTTTAATTTATTGGTGTTTTTCAATGTTGAGGTTGTTGTTGAATTTGTTGGTGTTATCAATGTTCTTTTTTGAACTTTTTTGTGCTTTTCAATGTTGAGGTTGTTGTTGAATTTGTTGGTGATTTTCAATATTGATGTAGTTGTTGAATTTGTTGGCGTTTTTCAATGTTGAGGTTGTTGTTGAATTTGTTGGTGATTTTCAACATTGAGGTTATTGTTCAATTTGTTGGTGTTATCAATGTCTTTTGTTGAACTTTTTTGTATTTTTAAAAGTTAAGGTTGTTGTTGAATGTGTTGGTGTTTTTCAATGTTGAGGATTTTTTGGAACTTTTTGGAGTTTTTCAATGTTGAGGTTTTTGATAAATTTGTTGGCGTTTTTCAATGTTGAGGTTGGTGTTGAATTTATTGGTGTTTTTCAATCTTGAGGTTGTTGAATTTGTTGGTGATTTTCAATATTGAGTTTGTTGTTGAATTTGAAGGTGTTATAACTTTTTTTTGAACTTTTTTCTATTTTTCAATGTTGCGGTTGTTGTTGAATTTTTTGGTGTTTTTCATTGTTGAGGTTGTTGTTGAATTTGTTGGTGTTTTTCAATGTTGAGTTTGTTGTTGAATTTGTTGGTGTTTTTCATTGTTGAGGTTATTGTTGAATTTGTTGGTTTTATCAATGTTGTTGTTGAACTTGTTTGTATTTTTAAAAGTTAATGTTGTTGTTGAATTGGTTCATGTTTTTCCATGTTGAGGTTGTTGAATTTGTTGGTAATTTTCAATATTGAGGTTGTTGTTGAATTAGTTGTTGTTATTAATATACTTTTTTGAACTTTTTTGTACATTAAAAGGTTAAGGTTGTTGTTCAATTTGTTGGTGATTTTCAACATTGAGGTTGTAGTTGAAATTGTTGGTGTTTTTCAATGTTGAGGTTGTTGTTGAATTTTTTGGTGTTATCAATGTTATTTTTAAAACTTTTTTGTATTTTTCAATGTTGAGGTTGTTTTTGAATTTGTTGATATTTTTCAATGATGCGGTTGTTGTTGTGTTTTTTGGTGATTTTCAATGTTGAGGTTGTTGTTGAATTTATTGTATTGAACAATGTTTTATGTTGAACTTGTTCGTCTTTTTAAAAGTTAACGTGCTTGTTGAATTTGATGGTGTTATTCAACGTTGATGTTGTTGAATTTGTAGTTGATTTTCATTATGCAGGTTGTTGTTGATTTGTTAGTGTTATCAATCTTCTTTTTTGAACTTCTTTGTACTTTTAAATGTTGAGATGTTTGTTGAATTTGTTAGTGTTTTTCAATGTTGAGGTTGTTGTTGAATTTGTTGGTGATTTTCAATATTGATGTAGTTGTTGAATTTGTTGGCGTTTTTCAATGTTGAGGATATTGTTGAATTTGTTGGTGATTTTCAATATTGAGATTATTGTTCAATTTGTAGTTGTTATCAATGTTTTTTTTTTAACTTTTTTGTACTTTTAAAAGTTGAGGTTGTTGTTGAATGTGTTGGTTTTTTTCATTGTTGAGGATTTTGTTGAACTTTTTGGTGTTTTTCATTGTTGAGGTTGTTGATAAAATTGTTGGTGTTTTCAATGTTGAGTTTGTTGTTGAATTTATTGGTGTTTTTCAATCTTGAGTTTGTTGAATTTGTTGGTGATTTTAAGGTTTTTGTTGAACTTGTTTGTATTTTTCAAAGTTAAGGTTGATGTTGAATTCGTTGGTGTTTTTCGATGTTGAGGTTGTTGAATTTGTTGGTAATTTTCAATATTGAGGTTGTTGTTGAATTTGTTGGTGTTATAAATATACTTTTTTGTACTTTAAAAGGTTGAGGTTGTTGTTCAATTTGTTGGTGATTTTCAACATTGAGGTTGTAGTTGAATTTGTTGGTGTTTTTCAATGTTGAGGTTGTTGTTGAATTTGTTGCTGTTATCAATATTATTTTTTGAACTTTTTGTATTTTTCAATGTTGAGGTTGTTGTTGAATTTATTGGTGTTTTTCAATGCCGAGGTTGTTGTTGAATTTGTTGGTGTTTTTCAATGTTGATGTTGTTGAATTTGCTGTTGATTTTCAATAGTGAGATTGTTGTTGAATTTGTTGATGGCATCAATGACTTTTATTGTTGAAGTTGTTTGTATTTTTAAAAGTAGAGTTTGTTGTTGAATTTGGTGATGTTTTTCATTGTCGAGGTTGATGTTGAATTTGTTGGCGTTTTTCAATGTTGAGGTTGTTGTTGAATTTGTTGGTGTTATCAAAGTTTTTTGTTGAATGAATTTGTATTTTTAAAATTTCAGGTTGTTCTTGAATTGGTTGGTGTTTTTCAATGTTGAGGTTGTTGAATTTGTTGGTGATTTTCAATATTGAGGTTGTTGTTGAATTTTTTGGTGTTATCAATGTTATTTTTTGAACTTTTTTGTGCTTTAAAAGATTGAAGTTATTGTTGAATTTGTTGGTGTTTTTCAATGTGTTTTTTGTTAAATTTTTTGGTGTTTTTCATTGTTGACGTTGTAGTTAAATTTATTGGTGTTTTTAAATGTTGCGGTGGTTGTTGACTTTGTTGTGAACATTCAATATTGAGGTTGTTGTTGAATATGTTTGTGTTATCCATGTAATTTTTTGAACTTTTTTGTATTTTTGAAATTTGAGCTTGTTGTTAAATTTGTTGGTGTTTTTTCAATGTTGAGTTTGTTGTTGAATTTATTGGTGTTTTTCATTGTTGAGGTTTTTCAAGTTGTTGGTGTTTTTCTCTGTTGAGGTTATTGTTGAATTTGTAGGTGTTTTTCAATGTTGAGGTTATTGTTGAATTTGTTGGGTTTTTCAATGTTGAGGTTGTAGAATTTGTTGGTGATTTTCAATATTGAGTTTGTTATTGAATTTGTTGGCGTTATCAATGTTATTTTTTGAACTTTTTTGTATTTTTCAAAGTTGAAGTTGTTCTTGAATTTGTTGGTGTTTTTCAACGTGGAGGTTGTGGTTGATTTTGTTGGTGTTATCAATGTTATTTTTTGAACTTTTTTGTATTTTTGAAAGTTGAGGTTGTTGTTGAATTTGTTGGTGTTTTTCAATGGTTATATTGTTGAACTTTTTTGTCGTATAAAAGTTGAGGTTGTTGTTGAAACTGTTGGTATTTTTCAATGTTGAGGTTGTTGTTGAATTTGTTGGTGTTTTTCATTGGTGAGGTTTTTGTTGAATTTTTTGGTCTTTTCATTATTGAGGTTGTTGTTAAATGTGTTGGTGTTTTTCAATGTTGAGGTTGTTGTTGAATTGGATAGTGTCATCAATGTTTATTTTGTTGAACTTGTTTGTATTTTTATAAGTTGTTTGTTGTTGAATTTGTTGGTGTTTTTCAAAGTTTAGGTCGTTGAATTTGTTGGTGATTTTCAATATTAAGCTTATTGTTGAATTTGTTGGTGTCATGAATGGATATTTAAAAACTTTTTTGTGTTTTTCAAAGTTGAAGTTTTTGCGAATTTGTTGGTGATATTCAGTGTTGAGGTTGTTGAATTTGTTGGTGATTTTCAATATTGAGGATGTTGTTGAATTTGTTGGTGTTTTTCAATGTTGATGTTGTTGTTGAGATTGTTGGTGATTTTCAATGTTTACGTTGCTGTTGAATTTGTTGGTGTTTTTCAATGTTGACGTTGTTGTTGAATTTGTTGATGTTTTTCATTGTTGAGGTTGTTGTTGAAATTGGTGGTGTTATCAATGTTTTTTGTTGAACTTGTTTGTATTTTTAAAAGTTAAGGTTGTTGTTGAATTTGTTGCTGTTTTTCAATGTTGAGGTTGTTGAATTTGTTGGTGATGTTCAAAGTTGAGGTTCTTGCTGAATGTATTGGTGTTATCAATGTTTACTTTGTTGAACGTTTTTGTAGATTTCAAATTTGAGGTTCTTGCTGAATTTTTTTATTGTTTTTGCAATTTTGATATTGTAGTTGAATTTGTTGGTGATTTTCAGTGTTGAGGTTGCTGAATTTGATGGTGTTTTTCAATGTTGATGTTGTTGTTGAATTTGTTGGTGTTTTACATTGTTGAGTTTGATGAAGTTGTTGGTATTTTTTCAATGTTGAGGTTGTTGTTGAATTTCTTGGTGTTTTTCAATGCTGAGGATGTTGTTCAATTTGTTGGTGTTACCAAGGTTCTTTTTTGAACTTTTTTGTACTTTTAAAGGTTGAGGTTGTTTTTGAATTTGTTGGTATATTTCAATATTGTGGTTGTTGTTGAATTTTTAGGTGTTTTCCATGTTGAGGTTGTTGTTGAATTTGTAGTTGTTTTGCAATATTGAGGTTGTTGTTGAAGTTGTTGGTGTTATCAATGTTATTTTTTGAACTTTTTTGCATTTTTCAACGTTGAGGTTGATGAATTTGTTGTTATTTTTCAATGTTGTGGTTATTGTTGAATTTTTTGGTGTTTTTCATTGTTGAGGTTGTTGTTGCATTTTTTGGCGTTTTTCATTGTTGAATTTGTTGTTTAATTTGTTGATGTTTTTCAATGTTGAAGTTGTTGTTGAATGTGTTGGTGTTTTTCAATGTGGAGGTTGTTGTTGAATTTGTTGGTGTTATCCATGTTCTTTTTTGAACTTATTGGTACTTTTAAAGGTTGAGGTTGTTGTTGAGTTTGTTGGCCTTTTTTCAATGTTGAGGTTGTTGTAGAATTTGTTGGTGATTTTCAAAATTGAGGTTGAATTTGTTGGTGTTATCAATGTTTTTATCAACTTTTTTTTACTTTTAAATGTTGAGGTTGTTGTTGAATTTGATTGCATCATCAATGTTTATTTTGTGGAACTTGTTTGTATTTTTAAAGGTTGAGTTTGTTGTTGAATTTGTTGGTGTTCTTCAATGTTGAGGTTGCTTTTGAATTTGTTGGTGATTTTCAATATTGAGTTTGTTGTTGAATTTGTTGGTGTTATCAATGTTATTTTTTGAACTTTTTTGTATTTTTCAATGTTGAGGTTGTTGTTGAATTTGTTCGTTTTTTTCAATGATGTGGTTGTTGTTGAATTTTTTGGTGTTTTACAATCATGAGGTGGTTGTTGAATTTGTTGCTGTTATCAACGTTATTTTTTGAACTTTTTGTATTAATCAAAGTTGAAGTTGTTGTTTAATTTATTGGTGTTTTTCAATGTTGAGGTTGTTGTTGAATTTGTTGGTGTTATCAATGTTCTTTTTTGAACTTTTTTGTGTTTTTCAATGTTGAGGTTATTGTTGAATTTGTTGGTGATTTTCAATATTGATGTAGTTGTTGAATTTGTTGGCGTTTTTCAATGTTGAGGTTGTTGTTGAATTTGTTGGTGATTTTCAATATTGAGGTTATTGTTCAATTTGTAGTTGTTATCAATGATTGTTTTAACTTTTTTGTACTTTTAAAAGTTTAGCTTGTTGTTGAATGTGTTGGTGTTTTTCAATGTTGAGGATTTTTTGGAACTTTTTGGTGTTTTTCAATGTTGAGGTTGTTGTTGAATTTGTTCGTTTTTTTCAATGATGTGGTTGTTGTTGAATTTTTTGGTGTTTTACAATCATGAGGTGGTTGTTGAATTTGTTGTTGTTATCAACGTTATTTTTTGAACTTTTTGTATTAATCAAAGTTGAAGTTGTTGTTTAATTTATTGGTGTTTTTCAATGTTGAGGTTGTTGTTGAATTTGTTGGTGTTATCAATGTTCTTTTTTGAACTTTTTTGTGCTTTTCAATGTTGAGGTTGTTGTTGAATTTGTTGGTGATTTTCAATATTGATGTAGTTGTTGAATTTGTTGGCGTTTTTCAATGTTGAGGTTGTTGTTGAATTTGTTGGTGATTTTCAATATTGAGGTTATTGTTCAATTTGTAGTTGTTATCAATGATTGTTTTAAATTTTTTGTACTTTTAAAAGTTTAGCTTGTTGTTGAATGTGTTGTTGTTTTTCAATGTTGAGGATTATTTGGAACTTTTTGGTGTTTTTCAATGTTGAGGTTTTTGATAAATTTGTTGGCGTTTTTCAATGTTGAGGTTGGTGTTGAATTTATGGTGTTTTTCAATCTTGAGGTTGTTGAATTTGTTGGTGATTTTCAATATTGAGTTTGTTGTTGAATTTGAAGGTGTTATAATTTTTTTTTTGAACTTTTTTCTATTTTTCAATGTTGCGGTTGTTGTTGAATTTTTTGGTGTTTTTCATTGTTGAGGTTGTTGTTGAATTTGTTGGTGTTTTTCAATGTTGAGTTTGTTGTTGAATTTGTTGGTTTTATCAATGTTGTTGTTGACCTTGTTTGTATTTTTAAAAGTTAATGTTGTTGTTGAATTGGTTGGTGTTTTTCCATGTTGAGGTTTTTGAATTTGTTGGTAATTTTCAATATTGAGGTTGTTGTTGAATTTGTTGGTGTTATAAATATACTTTTTTGAACTTTTTTGTACTTAAAAAGGTTCAGGTTGTTGTTCAATTTGTTGGTGAATTTCAACATTGAGGTTGTAGTTGAATGTGTTGGTGTTTTTCAATGTTGAGTTTGTTGTTGAATTTTTTGGTGTTACCAATGTTATTTTTAAAACTTTTTTGTATTTTTCAATGTTGAGGTTGTTGTAGAATTTGTTGGTGATTTTCAAAATTGAGGTTGAATTTGTTGGTGTTATCAATGTTTTTATCAACTTTTTTTTACTTTTAAATGTTGAGGTTGTTGTTGAATTTGATTGCATCATCAATGTTTATTTTGTGGAACTTGTTTGTATTTTTAAAGGTTGAGTTTGTTGTTGAATTTGTTGGTGTTCTTCAATGTTGAGGTTGCTTTTGAATTTGTTGGTGATTTTCAATATTGAGTTTGTTGTTGAATTTGTTGGTGTTATCAATGTTATTTTTTGAACTTTTTTGTATTTTTCAATGTTGAGCTTGTTGTTGAATTTGTTCGTTTTTTTCAATGATGTGGTTGTTGTTGAATTTTTTGGTGTTTTACAATCATGAGGTGGTTGTTGAATTTGTTGCTGTTATCAACGTTATTTTTTGAACTTTTTGTATTAATCAAAGTTGAAGTTGTTGTTTAATTTATTGGTGTTTTTCAATGTTGAGGTTGTTGTTGAATTTGTTGGTGTTATCAATGTTCTTTTTTGAACTTTTTTGTGCTTTTCAATGTTGAGGTTGTTGTTGAATTTGTTGGTGATTTTCAATATTGATGTAGTTGTTGAATTTGTTGGCGTTTTTCAATGTTGAGGTTGTTGTTGAATTTGTTGGTGATTTTCAACATTGAGGTTATTGTTCAATTTGTTGGTGTTATCAATGTCTTTTGTTGAACTTTTTTGTATTTTTTAAAAGTTAAGGTTGTTGTTGAATGTGTTGGTGTTTTTCAATGTTGAGGTTTTTGATAAATTTGTTGGCGTTTTTCAATGTTGAGGTTGGTGTTGAATTTATTGGTGTTTTTCAATCTTGAGGTTGTTGAATTTGTTGGTGATTTTCAATATTGAGTTTGTTGTTGAATTTGAAGGTGTTATAATTTTTTTTTTTGAACTTTTTTCTATTTTTCAATGTTGCGGTTGTTGTTGAATTTTTTGGTGTTTTTCATTGTTGAGGTTGTTGTTGAATTTGTTGGTGTTTTTCAATGTTGAGTTTGTTGTTGAATTTGTTGGTGTTTTTCATTGTTGAGGTTATTGTTGAATTTGTTGGTTTTATCAATGTTGTTGTTGAACTTGTTTGTATTTTTAAAAGTTAATGTTGTTGTTGAATTGGTTGGTGTTTTTCCATGTTGAGGTTGTTGAATTTGTTGGTAATTTTCAATATTGAGGTTGTTGTTGAATTTGTTGGTGTTATAAATATACTTTTTTGAACTTTTTTGTACTTAAAAAGGTTCAGGTTGTTGTTCAATTTGTTGGTGAATTTCAACATTGAGGTTGTAGTTGAATGTGTTGGTGTTTTTCAATGTTGAGGTTGTTTTTGAATTTTTTGGTGTTTTTCAATGTTGAGTTTGTTGTAGAATTGGTTGGTGTTTTTCCATGTTGAGGTTGTTGAATTTGTTGGTAATTTTCAATATTGAGGTTGTTGTTGAATTAGTTGTTGTTATTAATATACTTTTTTGAACTTTTTTGTACATTAAAAGGTTAAGGTTGTTGTTCAATTTGTTGGTGATTTTCAACATTGAGGTTGTAGTTGAAATTGTTGGTGTTTTTCAATGTTGAGGTTGTTGTTGAATTTTTTGGTGTTATCAATGTTATTTTTAAAACTTTTTTGTATTTTTCAATGTTGAGGTTGTTTTTGAATTTGTTGATATTTTTCAATGATGCGGTTGTTGTTGTGTTTTTTGGTGATTTTCAATGTTGAGGTTGTTGTTGAATTTATTGTATTGAACAATGTTTTATGTTGAACTTGTTCGTCTTTTTAAAAGTTAACGTGCTTGTTGAATTTGATGGTGTTATTCAACGTTGATGTTGTTGAATTTGTAGTTGATTTTCATTATGGAGGTTGTTGTTGATTTGTTAGTGTTATCAATCTTCTTTTTTGAACTTTTTTGTACTTTTAAATGTTGAGATGTTTGTTGAATTTGTTAGTGTTTTTCAATGTTGAGGTTGTTGTTGAATTTGTTGGTGATTTTCAATATTGATGTAGTTGTTGAATTTGTTGGCGTTTTTCAATGTTGAGGTTGTTGTTGAATTTGTTGGTGATTTTCAATATTGAGGTTATTGTTCAATTTGTAGTTGTTATCAATGATTGTTTTAACTTTTTTGTACTTTTAAAAGTTTAGCTTGTTGTTGAATGTGTTGTTGTTTTTCAATGTTGAGGATTATTTGGAACTTTTTGGTGTTTTTCAATGTTGAGGTTTTTGATAAATTTGTTGGCGTTTTTCAATGTTGAGGTTGGTGTTCAATTTATGGTGTTTTTCAATCTTGAGGTTGTTGAATTTGTTGGTGATTTTCAATATTGAGTTTGTTGTTGAATTTGAAGGTGTTATAATTTTTTTTTTTTTGAACTTTTTTCTATTTTTCAATGTTGCGGTTGTTGTTGAATTTTTTGGTGTTTTTCATTGTTGAGGTTGTTGTTGAATTTGTTGGTGTTTTTCAATGTTGAGGTTGTTGTTGAATTTGTTGGTTTTATCAATGTTGTTGTTGACCTTGTTTGTATTTTTAAAAGTTAATGTTGTTGTTGAATTGGTTGGTGTTTTTCCATGTTGAGGTTTTTGAATTTGTTGGTAATTTTCAATATTGAGGTTGTTGTTGAATTTGTTGGTGTTATAAATATACTTTTTTGAACTTTTTTGTACTTAAAAAGGTTCAGGTTGTTGTTCAATTTGTTGGTGAATTTCAACATTGAGGTTGTAGTTGAATGTGTTGGTGTTTTTCAATGTTGAGTTTGTTGTTGAATTTTTTGGTGTTACCAATGTTATTTTTAAAACTTTTTTGTATTTTTCAATGTTGAGGTTGTTGTAGAATTTGTTGGTGATTTTCAAAATTGAGGTTGAATTTGTTGGTGTTATCAATGTTTTTATCAACTTTTTTTTACTTTTAAATGTTGAGGTTGTTGTTGAATTTGATTGCATCATCAATGTTTATTTTGTGGAACTTGTTTGTATTTTTAAAGGTTGAGTTTGTTGTTGAATTTGTTGGTGTTCTTCAATGTTGAGGTTGCTTTTGAATTTGTTGGTGATTTTCAATATTGAGTTTGTTGTTGAATTTGTTGGTGTTATCAATGTTATTTTTTGAACTTTTTTGTATTTTTCAATGTTGAGGTTGTTGTTGAATTTGTTCGTTTTTTTCAATGATGTGGTTGTTGTTGAATTTTTTGGTGTTTTACAATCATGAGGTGGTTGTTGAATTTGTTGCTGTTATCAACGTTATTTTTTGAACTTTTTGTATTAATCAAAGTTGAAGTTGTTTAATTTATTGGTGTTTTTCAATGTTGAGGTTGTTGTTGAATTTGTTGGTGTTATCAATGTTCTTTTTTGAACTTTTTTGTGCTTTTCAAGTTGAGGTTGTTGTTGAATTTGTTGGTGATTTTCAATATTGATGTAGTTGTTGAATTTGTTGGCGTTTTTCAATGTTGAGGTTGTTGTTGAATTTGTTGGTGATTTTCAACATTGAGGTTATTGTTCAATTTGTTGGTGTTATCAATGTCTTTTGTTGAACTTTTTTGTATTTTTAAAAGTTAAGGTTGTTGTTGAATGTGTTGGTGTTTTTCAATGTTGAGGATTTTTTGGAACTTTTTGGAGTTTTTCAATGTTGAGGTTTTTGATAAATTTGTTGGCGTTTTTCAATGTTGAGGTTGGTGTTGAATTTATTGGTGTTTTTCAATCTTGAGGTTGTTGAATTTGTTGGTGATTTTCAATATTGAGTTTGTTGTTGAATTTGAAGGTGTTATAACTTTTTTTTGAACTTTTTTCTATTTTTCAATGTTGCGGTTGTTGTTGAATTTTTTGGTGTTTTTCATTGTTGAGGTTGTTGTTGAATTTGTTGGTGTTTTTCAATGTTGAGTTTGTTGTTGAATTTGTTGGTGTTTTTCATTGTTGAGGTTATTGTTGAATTTGTTGGTTTTATCAATGTTGTTGTTGAACTTGTTTGTATTTTTAAAAGTTAATGTTGTTGTTGAATTGGTTCATGTTTTTCCATGTTGAGGTTGTTGAATTTGTTGGTAATTTTCAATATTGAGGTTGTTGTTGAATTAGTTGTTGTTATTAATATACTTTTTTGAACTTTTTTGTACATTAAAAGGTTAAGGTTGTTGTTCAATTTGTTGGTGATTTTCAACATTGAGGTTGTAGTTGAAATTGTTGGTGTTTTTCAATGTTGAGGTTGTTGTTGAATTTTTTGGTGTTATCAATGTTATTTTTAAAACTTTTTTGTATTTTTCAATGTTGAGGTTGTTTTTGAATTTGTTGATATTTTTCAATGATGCGGTTGTTGTTGTGTTTTTTGGTGATTTTCAATGTTGAGGTTGTTGTTGAATTTATTGTATTGAACAATGTTTTATGTTGAACTTGTTCGTCTTTTTAAAAGTTAACGTGCTTGTTGAATTTGATGGTGTTATTCAACGTTGATGTTGTTGAATTTGTAGTTGATTTTCATTATGCAGGTTGTTGTTGATTTGTTAGTGTTATCAATCTTCTTTTTTGAACTTCTTTGTACTTTTAAATGTTGAGATGTTTGTTGAATTTGTTAGTGTTTTTCAATGTTGAGGTTGTTGTTGAATTTGTTGGTGATTTTCAATATTGATGTAGTTGTTGAATTTGTTGGCGTTTTTCAATGTTGAGGATATTGTTGAATTTGTTGGTGATTTTCAATATTGAGATTATTGTTCAATTTGTAGTTGTTATCAATGTTTTTTTTTTTAACTTTTTTGTACTTTTAAAAGTTGAGGTTGTTGTTGAATGTGTTGGTTTTTTTCATTGTTGAGGATTTTGTTGAACTTTTTGGTGTTTTTCATTGTTGAGGTTGTTGATAAAATTGTTGGTGTTTTCAATGTTGAGTTTGTTGTTGAATTTATTGGTGTTTTTCAATCTTGAGTTTGTTGAATTTGTTGGTGATTTTAAGGTTTTTGTTGAACTTGTTTGTATTTTTCAAAGTTAAGGTTGATGTTGAATTCGTTGGTGTTTTTCGATGTTGAGGTTGTTGAATTTGTTGGTAATTTTCAATATTGAGGTTGTTGTTGAATTTGTTGGTGTTATAAATATACTTTTTTGTACTTTAAAAGGTTGAGGTTGTTGTTCAATTTGTTGGTGATTTTCAACATTGAGGTTGTAGTTGAATTTGTTGGTGTTTTTCAATGTTGAGGTTGTTGTTGAATTTGTTGCTGTTATCAATATTATTTTTTGAACTTTTTGTATTTTTCAATGTTGAGGTTGTTGTTGAATTTATTGGTGTTTTTCAATGCCGAGGTTGTTGTTGAATTTGTTGGTGTTTTTCAATGTTGATGTTGTTGAATTTGCTGTTGATTTTCAATAGTGAGATTGTTGTTGAATTTGTTGATGGCATCAATGACTTTTATTGTTGAAGTTGTTTGTATTTTTAAAAGTAGAGTTTGTTGTTGAATTTGGTGATGTTTTTCATTGTCGAGGTTGATGTTGAATTTGTTGGCGTTTTTCAATGTTGAGGTTGTTGTTGAATTTTTTGGTGTTTTTCATTGTTGAGCTTGTTGTTGAATTTGTTGGTGTTATCAATGTTCTTTTTTGAACTTTTTTGTGCTTTTAAAAGTTGAGGTTGTTGTTGCATTTGTTGGTGTTTTTCAATGATGAGGTTGTTGTTGAATTTGTTGGTGATTTTCAAAGTTGAGGCCATTGAATTTGTTGGTGAATTCCAATATTGACGTTGTTGTTGAATTTGCTGGTGTTATCAATGGTTTTTTTTTAACTTTTTTGTGTTTTTCAACGTTAAGGTTGTTGCTGAATTTGTTGGTGATATTCAGTGTTGAGGTTGTTGAATCTGTTGGTGTTTTTCAATATTCATGTTGTTGTTGAATTTGTTGGCGTTTTTCAATGTTGAGGTTGTTTTTGAATTTGTTGGTGTTTTTCAATGTTGACGTTGTTGTTGAATTTGTACGTGTTTTTCATTGTTGAGGTTGTTGTTGAATTTCTTGGTGTAATCATTGATTTTTGTTGAGCTTGTGTGTATTTTTAAAAGTTAAGGTTGTTGTTGAAGTGGTTGGTGTTTTTCAATGTTGAGGTTGTTTAATTTGTTGGTTATTTTCAAAGTTGAGGTTGTTGCTGAATTCATTGGTGTTATCAATGTTTATTTTGTTGAACTTTTTTGTACTTTTAAAAGTTGAGGTTGATTTTGAAATTGTTGGTGTTTTTCATTGTTGAGGTTGTTGTTGAAATTGTTGGCGTTTTACAAAGTTGAGGTTGTTGTTGAATTTGCTGGTGTTTTTCGTTGTTGAGGTTGTTGTTGAATTTGTTGATTTTTTTCATTGTTGAGGTTGTTGTTGAATTTGTTGGTGTTATCAATGTTTTTTTTGTTGGACTTGTTTGTATTTTTCAAAGTTGAATTTGTTGTTGAATTTGTTGATGTTTTTCAATATTGAGGTTGTTGTTGAATTTGTTGGTGTATCAATGTTACTCTTTGAACTTTTTTGTATTTTTAAAAGATGAGGTTGTTGAATTTGTTGATGTTTTTAAATGTTGATGTTTTTGAATTTGTTGGTGATTTTCAACATTGAATTTGTTGTTGAATTTGTTGGTGTTATCAAGGTTTTTTTTTGAATTTGTTTATATTTATAAAAGTTGAAGTTGTTGTTTAATTTGTTGGTGTTTTTAAATATTGAGGTAGTTGAATTTGTTGGTGATTTTCAATATTGAGGTTGTTGTTGAATTTGTTCGTGTTATGAATGTTTTTTTTTGTATTTTTCAATGCTAATGTTGTTGAATTTGTTGGTAATTTTCAAAATTGAGTTTGTTGTTGAATTTGTTGGTGTTATCAATGTTGAGGTTGTTGTTGAATTTATTGATGTTTTTCAATGTTAATGTTGTTGAATTTGTTGGTGATTTTCAATATTGAGTTTGTTGTTGAATTTGTTGGTGTTATCAATGTTTTTTTTGTTGAAATTGTTTGTATTTTTCAATGTTGAGGTTGTTGTTGAATTTGTTGGTGTTTTTCAATTTTGAGTTTGTTGTTGAATTTGTTGGTGTTTTTCATAGTCGAGGTTGTTGTTGAATTTCTTGGTGTTATCAATGTTTATTTTGTTGAACTTTTTTGTAATTTTAAAAGTTAATGTTGATTTTGAATTTGGTGGTGTTTTTCATTGTTGAGGTTGTTGTTGAATTTATTGGTGTTTTTCAATGTTTATGTTGTTGAATTTGTTGGTGATTTTCAACATTGAGTTCGTTGTTCATTTAGTTAGTGTTATTAATGGTTTTTTTTTGAATTTGTTTGTATTTTTAAAAGTTGTTTGTTGTTGAATTTGTTGGTGTTTTTCAAAGTTTAGGTCGTTGAATTTGTTGGTGATTTTCAATATTAAGCTTATTGTTGAATATGTTGGTTTGATGAATGGTTTTTTTTTATACTTTTTTGTGTTTTTCAAAGTTGAAGTTGTTCCGAATTTGTTGGTGATATTCAGTGTTGAGGTTGTTGAATTTGTTGGAGATTTTCAATATTGAGGATGTTGTTGAATTTGTTGGCGTTTTTCAATGTTGAGGTTGTTGTTGAATTTGTTGGTGTTATAAATGTTGTTTTTTCAACTTTTTTGAGTTTTTCAATTTGAGGATGTTGCGAATTTGTCGGTGATATTCAGCGTTAAGGTTGTTGAATTTGTTGGTGATTTTCAATATTGAGGTTGTTGTTGAATTTGTTGGCGGTTTTCAATGTTGAGGTTGTTGTTGAATTTGTTGGTGTTCTTCAATGGTGAGGTTTTTGCTGAATTTGTTGGTGTTTTCATTGTTGAGGTTGTTGTTAAATTTGATGTTTTCCAATGTTGAGGTTGTTGTAGAATTTGTTGGTGTTTTTCAAAGATGAGGTCGTTGAATTTGTTGGTGATTTTGAATATAGAGGTTGTTGTTGAATTTGTTGGTGTTATCAATGGGTTTTTTGGAACTTTTTTGTGTTTTTCAAAGTTGAGGTTGCTGATTAATTTGTTGGTGATATACAGTGTTGAGGTTGTTGAATATTTTGGTGATTTTCAATATTGAGGTTGTTGTTGAATTTGTTGGTGTTCTTCAATGGTGAGGTTTTTGCTGAATTTGTTGGTGTTTTCATTGTTGAGGTTGTTGTTAAATTTGATGTTTTCCAATGTTGAGGTTGTTGTTGAATTTGTTGGCATTTTTCAATGTTGAGGTTGTTGAATTTTGTTGGTGATTTTCAATATTGAGGTTGTTGTTGAATTTGTTGGTGCTATTAATGTTATTTTTTGAACTTTATTGTATTTTTCAATGTTGAGGTTCTTGTTGAATATTTTCTTTTATATCATTGTTGAGGTTGTTCTTGAATTTGTTGATGTTTTTCAATGTTGAGGTTGTTGTTGAATTTTTTGGTCTTTCCATTGTTGAGTTGGTTGTTAAATTTGTTGGTGTTTTTCAATGTTGAGGTTGTTGCATTTGTTGGTGATTTACAACATTGAGGATGTAGTTGAATTTGTTGGTGTGGTCAATGTTTATTTTGTTCAACTTTGTTGCAGTTTTAAAATGTGAGGTTGTTGATGAATTTTTTATTCTTTTTCAATGTTGAGGTTGTTGTTGAATTTGTTTTGTGTTTTTCAATGTTGAGGTTGTTGTTGAATTTGTTTTGTGTTTTTCAATGTTGATGTTGTTGAATTTCTTGGTGATTTTCAATATTGAGTTTGTTGTTGAATTTCTTGGTGTTATCAATGTTTTTTTTCGTTGAACTTGTATGTATTTTTAAAAGTTGAGGTTGTTGTTGAATTTGTTGCTGTTTTTCAAAGTTTAGGTCAAAGTTTTTTGTATTTTTCAAAGTGGAAGTTGTTGTTGAATTTGTTGGTGTTTTTCCATGTCGAGGTTGTTGTTGAATTTGTTGGTGTTTTTCAATGTTGAGGTTGTAGTTGAATTTGTTGGTGATTTTCAATGTTGAGATTGTTGTTGAATCTGTTGGTGATTTTCAATATTGAGGTTGTTGTTGAATTTGTCGGTGTTTTTCAATGTTGAGGTTGTTATTGAATTTGTTGCTGATTTTCAATATTGAGGTTGTTGTTGAATTTGTTGCTGATTTTCAATGTTATTTTTCGAACTGTTTTGTATTTTTCAATGTTGAGGTTGTTGTTGAATTCGTTGGTGTTTTTCAGTGTTGAGGTTGTTGTTGTATTTGTTGGTGTTTTTCAATGTTGAGTTTGTTGTTGAATTTGTTGGTGTTATCAATGTTTATTTTGTTGTTCTTTTTTGTAATTTTTAAAGTTGATGTTGATTTTGAGTTTGGTGGTGTTTTTCATTGTTGAGGTTGTTGTTGAATTTGTTGGCGTTTTTCAATGTTGAGGTTGTTGTTGAATTTGTTGGTGATTTTCAATACTGAGTTTGTTGTTCAATTAGTTAGTGTTATTAATGTTTTTTTTTTGAATTTGTTTGTATTTTTAAAAGTAGTTTGTTGTTGAATTTGTTGGTGTTTTTCAAAGTTTAGGTCATTGAATTTGTTGGTGATTTTCAATATTAAGCTTATTGTTGAATTTGTTGGTGTCATGAATGGTTTTTTTTAAACATTTTTGTGTTTTTCAAAGTTGAAGTTGTTGCGAATTTGTTGGTGATATTCAGTGTTGAGTTTGTTGAATTTGTTGGTGATTTTCAATATTGAGGATGTTGTTGAATTTGTTGGCGTTTTTCAATGTTGAGGTTGTTGTTGAATTTGTTGGCGTTTTTCAATATTAAGGTTGTTGTTGAATTTGTTTGTTTTATGAATGTTTTTTTTCAACTTTTTTGTGTTTTTCAAATTTGACGTTGTTGCGAATTTGTCGTTGATATTCAGCGTTAAGGTTGTTGAATTTGTTGGTGATTTTCAATATTGAGGTTTTTTTTGAATTTGTTGGCTTTTTTCAATGTTGAGGTTGTTCTTGAATTTGTTGCTGTGTTTCAATTTTGAGGTTGTTGTTGAATTTATTGGTGTTTTTCATTGTTGAGGTTGTTGTTGAATTTGGTGGTGTTTTTCATTGTTGAGGTTGTTGTTGAATTTGCTGGTGTTATCAATGTTTTTTGTTGAACTTGTTTGTATTTTGAAAAGTTAAGGTTGTTGTTGAATTTGTTGGTGTTTTTCAGTGTTGAGGTTGTTGTTGAATTTGCTGGTGTTATCAATGTTTTTTGTTGAACTTGTTTGTATTTTTAAAAGTTAAGGTTGTTGTTGAATTTGTTGGTGTTTTTCATTGTTGAGGTTGTTGTTGAATTTGGTGGTGTTTTTCATTGTTGAGGTTGTTGTTGAATTTGCTGATGTTATCAATGTTTTTTGTTGAACTTGTTTGTATTTTTAAAAGTTAAGGTTGTTGTTGAATTTATTGGTGTTTTTCATTGTTGAGGTTGTTGTTGAATTTGCTGGTGTTATCAATGTTTTTTGTTGAACTTGTTTGTATTTTTAAAAGTTAAGGTTGTTGTTGAATTTGTTGGTGTTTTTCATTGTTGAGGTTGTTGTTGAATTTGGTGGTGTTTTTCATTGTTGAGGTTGTTGTTGAATTTGCTGGTGTTATCAATGTTTTTTGTTGAACTTGTTTGTATTTTTAAAAGTTAAGGTTGTTGTTGAATTTGTTGGTGTTTTTCCATGCTGAGGTTGTTGAATTTGTTGGTGATATTCAAAGTTGAGGTTCTTGCTGAATATATTCGTGTTATCAATGTTTATTTTGTTGAACTTTTTTGTACTTTTAAAAGTTGAGGTTGATTTTGAATTTGTTAGTGTTTTTCAATGTTGAGGCTGTTGTTTAATTTTTTGGTGTTTTTCATTGTTGAGGTTGTTGTTGAATTTGTTGGTGTTATCAATGTTCTTTTTTCAACTTTTTTGTACTATTAAAAGTTGAGGTTGTTGTTGAATTTGTTTGTTTTTTTCAATGATGACGTTGTTGTTGAATTGGATGGTATGTTTCAATGTTGAGTTTCTTGTTGAATTTTTTGGTGTTTTTCAAAGTTGAGGTCGTTGAATTTGTTGGTGCTTTTCAATGTAGAGGTTGTTGTTGAATTTGTTGGTGTTATCAATGGGTTTTTTTGAACTTTTTTGTGTTTTTCAAAGTTGAGGTTGTTGATGAATTTGTTGGTGATATACAGTGTTGAGGTTGTTGAATTTTTTGGTGATTTTCAATATTGAGGTTGTTGTTGAATTTGTTGGCGTTTTTCAATGTTGAGGTTGTTGAATTTTGTTGGTGATTTTCAATATTGAGGTTGTTGTTGAATTTGTTGGTGTTATTAATGTTATTTTTTGAACTTTTTTTGTATTTTTCAATGTTGAGGTTGTTGTTGAATATTTTCTTTTATATCATTGTTGAGCTTGGTCTTGAAGTTGTTGGTGATTTTCAATGTTGAGGTTCTTGTTCAATTTGTTGGTGTTTCTCAATGGTGAGTTTGTGTTGAATTTTCTGGTCTTTCCATTGTTGAGTTGGTTGTAAAATTTGTTGCTGTTTTTCAATGTTGAGGTTCTTGCATTTGTTGATGATTTTCAACATTGAGGATGTAGTTGAATTTGTTGATGTTGTCAATGTTTATTTTGTTGAACTTTTTTGTAGTTTTAAAAGGTGAGGTTGTTGCTGAATTTTTTATTCTTTTTCAATGTTGAGGTTGTTGTTGAATTTGTTTTGTGTTTTTCAATGTTGAGGTTGTCCTTGAATTTATTCGTGTTTTTCAATATTGATGTTGTTGAATTTCTTGGTGATTTTCAATATTGAGTTTGTTGTTGAATTTCTTGGTGTTATCAATGTTTTTTTTCGTTGAACTTGTATGTATTTTTAAAAGTTGAGGTTGTTGTTGAATTTGTTGCAGTTTTTCAAAGTTTAGGTCAAAGTTTTTTGTATTTGTCAAAGTGGAAGTTGTTGTTGAATTTGTTGGTGTTCCATGTCGAGGTTGTTGTTGAATTTGTTGGTGATTTTCAATATTGAGGTTGTTGAATTTGTTGGTGATTTTCAATATTGAGGTTGTTGTTGAATTTGTTGGTGTTTTTCAATGTTGAGGTTGTTGAATTTTGTTGGTGATTATCAATATTGAGGTTGTTGTTGAATTTGTTGGTGCTATTAATGTTATTTTTTGAACTTTATTGTATTTTTCAATGTTGAGGTTCTTGTTGAATATTTTCTTTTATATCATTGTTGAGGTTGTTCTTGAATTTGTTGATGTTTTTCAATGTTGAGGTTGTTGTTGAATTTTTTGGTCTTTCCATTGTTGAGTTGGTTGTTAAATTTGTTGGTGTTTTTCAATGTTGAGGTTGTTGCATTTGTTGGTGATTTACAACATTGAGGATGTAGTTGAATTTTTTTGTGTTTTTCATTGTTGAGCTTGTTGTTTAATTTGTTGCTGTTATCAATGTTCTTTTTTGAACTTTTTGGTACTTTTAAAAGTTGAGGTTGTTGTTGCATTTGGTGGTTTTTTTCAATGATGAGGCTATTGTTGAATTTGTTGGTGATTTTCATAGATGAGGTTGTTGTTGAATTTGTTGTTGAATTTCAATATTGACGTTGTTGTTGAATTTGCTGGTGTTATCAATGGTTTTTTTTTAAAACTTTTTTGTGTTTTTCAACGTTAAAGTTGTTGCTGAATTTCTTGGTGATATTCAGTGTTGAGGTTGTTGAATCTGTTGGTTTTTCAATGTTGAGGTTGTTGTTGAATTTATTGGTGCTTTGCAATGTTGAGGTTGTTATTGAATTTGTTGTTATTTTTCAATGTTGCTGTTGTTGTTGAATTTTTTGGTGTTTTTCATTGTTGAGGTTGTTGTTGAATTTGTTGGTGTTTTTCAATTTTCAGGTTGTTGTTGAATTTTTTGCTGATTTTCAATGTTGAGATTGTTGTTAAATTTGTTGATGTTTTTCAATGTTGATGTTGTTGTTGAACTTGTTGGTAATATTCAGTGTTTAGTTTGGTGAATTTATTGGTGATTTTAAATGTTCAAGCTGTTGTTGAATTGGACAGTGTCATCAATGTTTATTTTGTTGAACTTGTTTGTATTTTTAAAAGTTGTGGTCGTTGTTGAATTTATTGGTGTTTTCACTGTTCATTTTGTTGAACTTTTTTGTACTTTTAAATGTTGAGGTTGTTGTTTAATTTGTTGATGTTTTTCAAAGTTGAGGTCGTTGAGTTTGTTGGTGATTTTCAATACTGAGGTTGTTGTTGAATTGGTTGGTGTTTTACAACATTGATGTTGTTGAATTTGTTGGTGTTATCAATGTTATCTTTTGAACTGTTTTGTGTTTTTCAATGTTGAGGTTGTTGAATTTGCTGGTGATTTTCAATATTGAGGTTGTTGATGAATTTGTTGGTGTTATCAACATTTATTTTGTTGAACTTTTTCTTACTTTTAATAGTTGAGGTTGTTGTTGAAATTATTTGGATTTTCAATATTGAGGTTGTTGTTGAAATTGTGGCGTTTTTCAATGTTGAGGTTGTTGTTGAATTTGTTGGTGTTATCAATGGGTTTTTTTGAACTTTTTTGTGTTTTTCAAAGTTGAGGTTGTTGATGAATTTGTTGGTGATATACAGTGTTGAGGTTGTTGAATTTTGTGGTGATTTTCAATATTGAGGTTGTTGTTGAATTTGTTGGCGTTTTTCAATGTTGAGGTTGTTGAATTTTGTTGGTGATTTTCAATATTGAGGTTGTTGTTGAATTTGTTGGTGTTATTAATGTTATTTTTTGAACTTTTTTGTATTTTTCAATGTTGAGGTTGTTGTTGAATATTTTCTTTTATATCATTGTTGAGCTTGGTCTTGAAGTTGTTGGTGATTTTCAATGTTGAGGTTCTTGTTCAATTTGTTGGTGTTTCTCAATGGTGAGGTTGTGTTGAATTTTCTGGTCTTTCCATTGTTGAGTTGGTTGTAAAATTTGTTGGTGTTTTTCAATGTTGAGGTTCTTGCATTTGTTGATGATTTTCAACATTGAGGATGTAGTTGAATTTGTTGATGTTGTCAATGTTTATTTTGTTGAACTTTTTTGTAGTTTTAAAAGGTGAGGTTGTTGCTGAATTTTTTATTCTTTTTCAATGTTGAGGTTGTTGTTGAATTTGTTTTGTGTTTTTCAATGTTGAGGTTGTCCTTGAATTTATTCGTGTTTTTCAATGTTGATGTTGTTGAATTTCTTGGTGATTTTCAATATTGAGTTTGTTGTTGAATTTCTTGGTGTTATCAATGTTTTTTTTCGTTGAACTTGTATGTATTTTTAAAAGTTGAGGTTGTTGTTGAATTTGTTGCAGTTTTTCAAAGTTTAGGTCAAAGTTTTTTGTATTTGTCAAAGTGGAAGTTGTTGTTGAATTTGTTGGTGTTCCATGTCGAGGTTGTTGTTGAATTTGTTGGTGATTTTCAATATTGAGGTTGTTGAATTTGTTGGTGATTTTCAATATTGAGGTTGTTGTTGAATTTGTTGGTGTTTTTCAATGTTGAGGTTGTTGAATTTTGTTGGTGATTTTCAATATTGAGGTTGTTGTTGAATTTGTTGGTGCTATTAATGTTATTTTTTGAACTTTATTGTATTTTTCAATGTTGAGGTTCTTGTTGAATATTTTCTTTTATATCATTGTTGAGGTTGTTCTTGAATTTGTTGATGTTTTTCAGTGTTGAGGTTGTTGTTGAATTTTTTGGTCTTTCCATTGTTGAGTTGGTTGTTAAATTTGTTGGTGTTTTTCAATGTTGAGGTTGTTGCATTTGTTGGTGATTTACAACATTGAGGATGTAGTTGAATTTTTTTGTGTTTTTCATTGTTGAGCTTGTTGTTTAATTTGTTGCTGTTATCAATGTTCTTTTTTGAACTTTTTGGTACTTTTAAAAGTTGAGGTTGTTGTTGCATTTGGTGGTTTTTTTCAATGATGAGGCTATTGTTGAATTTGTTGGTGATTTTCATAGATGAGGTTGTTGTTGAATTTGTTGTTGAATTTCAATATTGACGTTGTTGTTGAATTTGCTGGTGTTATCAATGGTTTTTTTTTTAAACTTTTTTGTGTTTTTCAACGTTAAAGTTGTTGCTGAATTTCTTGGTGATATTCAGTGTTGAGGTTGTTGAATCTGTTGGTTTTTCAATGTTGAGGTTGTTGTTGAATTTATTGGTGCTTTGCAATGTTGAGGTTGTTATTGAATTTGTTGTTATTTTTCAATGTTGCTGTTGTTGTTGAATTTTTTGGTGTTTTTCATTGTTGAGGTTGTTGTTGAATTTGTTGGTGTTTTTCAATTTTCAGGTTGTTGTTGAATTTTTTGCTGATTTTCAATGTTGAGATTGTTGTTAAATTTGTTGATGTTTTTCAATGTTGATGTT
This sequence comes from Cetorhinus maximus, assembly GCF_964194155.1. Classification (NCBI taxonomy): domain Eukaryota; kingdom Metazoa; phylum Chordata; class Chondrichthyes; order Lamniformes; family Cetorhinidae; genus Cetorhinus; species Cetorhinus maximus. The sequence goes on along the minus strand of NW_027598227.1, from coordinate 1,445 downwards.
GTTGTTGAACTTGTTGGTAATATTCAGTGTTTAGTTTGGTGAATTTATTGGTGATTTTAAATGTTCAAGCTGTTGTTGAATTGGACAGTGTCATCAATGTTTATTTTGTTGAACTTGTTTGTATTTTTAAAAGTTGTGGTCGTTGTTGAATTTATTGGTGTTTTCACTGTTCATTTTGTTGAACTTTTTTGTACTTTTAAATGTTGAGGTTGTTGTTTAATTTGTTGATGTTTTTCAAAGTTGAGGTCGTTGAGTTTGTTGGTGATTTTCAATACTGAGGTTGTTGTTGAATTGGTTGGTGTTTTACAACATTGATGTTGTTGAATTTGTTGGTGTTATCAATGTTATCTTTTGAACTGTTTTGTGTTTTTCAATGTTGAGGTTGTTGAATTTGCTGGTGATTTTCAATATTGAGGTTGTTGATGAATTTGTTGGTGTTATCAACATTTATTTTATTGAACTTTTTCTTACTTTTAATAGTTGAGGTTGTTGTTGAAATTATTTGGATTTTCAATATTGAGGTTGTTGTTGAAATTGTGGCGTTTTTCAATGTTGAGGTTGTTGTTAAACTTGTTGGTGTTATCAATGTTATTTTTCGAACTTTTTTGTATTTTTCAAAGTTGAAGTTGTTGTTGAATTTGTTGGTGTTTTTCAATGTTGAGGTTGTTGCTGAATTTTTTGATGATTTTAAATGTTGAGGTTGTTGTTGAATTGAACAGTGTCATCAATGTTTATTTTGCTGAACTTGTTTGTATTTTTAAAAGTTGTGGGTGTTGTTGAATATATTGTTGTTATCACTGTTCATTTTGTTGAACATTTTTGTACTTTTAAATGTTGAGGTTGTTGTTTAATTTGTTGATGTTTTTCAAAGTTCTCATCGTTGAAATTGTTGGTGATTTTCAATATTGAGGTTGTTGATGAATTTGTCGGTGTTAACAACATTTATTTTGTTTAACATTTTTGTACTTTTAAAAGTTGAGTTTGTTGTAGAAATTGTATGGTTTTTCAATATTGAGGTTGTTGTTGAAATTGTTGGTGTTATCAATGTTATTTTTTGAACTTTTTGTATTTTTGAAAGTTGAAGTTGTTGTTGAATTTGTTGGTATTTTTCAATGTTGAGTTTGTAGTTGAATTTGTTGGTGTTTTTCAATATTGGGGTTGTTGTTGAATTTGTTGGTGTTATCAATGTTATTTTTTGAACTTTTTGTATTTTTCAAAGTTGAAGTTGTTGTTGAATTTGTTCGTATTTTTCAATATTGAAGTTGTTGTTGAATTTGTTGGTGTTATCAATGTTATTTTTTGAACTTTTTGTATTTTTCAAAGTTGAAGTTGTTGTTGAATTTGTTGGTATTTTTCAATGTTGAGTTTGTAGTTGAATTTGTTTTTGTTTTTCAATATTGAGGTTGTTGTTGAATTTGTTGGTGCTTTTCAATGTTGAGGTTGTT
>NW_027598226.1:40000-50705 GCF_964194155.1 Cetorhinus maximus | reverse complement strand
CTCTCCCTCCTACACCCTGTCTCGCTCTCTTTCTCTCCCTGTCTCGCTCTCTCTCCTCCCACTCCCTGTCTCGCTCTCTCTCTCTCCCTCCCACTCCCTGTCTCACTCTCTCTCTCTCCCTCCCACTCCCTGTCTCACTCTCTCTCTCTCCCTTCCACTCCCTGTCTCGCTCTCTTTCTCTCCCTGCCTCTCCCTGTCCCGCTCTCTCTCTCTCCCTCCCTCTCCCCGTCTCGCGTTCTCTCTCTCCCCACCGTGCTCCCCCTCCCTCTCCCTGCCCCACGTGCTCCCCCTCTCCTCTCTCTCTACCTGCCTCTCTCTTTCTCCCCAATGTTATTTCCCCCCTCACACCCCCCCCCCCCCCCACCACCTCCACCTCCCAACTTGCCATCATGTGAGGAGTTTCTCTTGTGTCGCCCTCACTGTTGTATTACTTGCTTTGGACTGGTTTAATCTCAGGCTGGATGGAGGGAGGTATGGGCCGAGAGAGAAAGGGAATGAGAAATAGTGAGATAGAGAGAAACAGTGGCTGGAAATTAAAGGGAAAATGGGAAGGAAAGAAGGAGAACGGGAAATGGGGCTAGAGAGAGAGAGAGAGAGAGGAGGATGGGAGTGGAGCGTGGGAAGGCAAGAGTGTGAGTTCAGTGCTTTGTGTGTATCCAGGTAACCTAAGCTTAGAGTTGTGTCCCACCCTGTTGTGTCACGTTGTCCCAGGTGACTCACAATTGCCCTGCACAGAAACTGCAGTAAACCTCCTCTCGATACCAGCGGGGATGTGAGTGGGAGGAAGGGGATTGTTTCACAAGAATCCTGAGCTCACTCTGACCCACTGGAACAGCACATGTAAGAGATTTCCTTTGTTGGGAATAACGGCATCTGGTGCAGTTGACACTTTCTGCTGGAGAGAATGTGTGCGAGAGAGGGAGAGAGAGAGAGAGGGAGGGAGGGAGGGAGCGAGAGAGCCAGAGAGAGGGAAACTAGTAGTACAGGTTTGGGAATCCGCAGGAATTCATGAGACTGCATCTCTGGGTGTGTGTGCATTAGGCTCAATGTTTTATAGATGTTTCTAGATAAGGGCCTGGCCAATTTACTTTGTTGTTTGTCAGTCTTTGCCCACTGAAAGGATTGGATTAATTTAACTCGGAGATGGGGCCCAGAGTGGAGGGGAATCGGCTTGGCTCCAGGATCGGTTCAGTTGTCACAAAGGCTGGGAGCTGGGGACATTTTCCTTTCTGGCTTTAAGATAACGTTTATTTTAATGTGGAGTTTTCGGGACGCTGTGCCATCCTGCTCTTAAACTTGTTGCTATGGCGACAGACTGCATCGTACGGGATCCGAGGCTCTGGGGCTTTTCCCGACGGGTCCCCAACTGGCGAGCTCCTGATCTCATTTCAGCTGCTGAGGGGAAGGGAGGAGCTGATCTCTCACCCAGACACTTCCCATCTGAATGGCCTCAACTCAATCCAACCTGCTCTTGGGCACCTCCTGATGGTGGGTCACTGAACAGCAAATGCCCTGCGTCATTACTGATTCCCTCCATGTACTGCAGGCTGGCCTGTGACTGAGGGATTAGAGGGCCTCACTGCCTCCATACTGTACAGCCCTGACCCTGTGAATGATTCAAACTGTGTGCAATTTATCAGAGAGAAATATCTCGCAGGATAATTTTAGCTAGTCTCTGAAGTGTTCTTTGCTGGTGGGTACAGATCTGTCACAGAACGGTTAAGCGCAGAAGGAGGCCATTTAGCCTGTTATGTCTGTGCTGTGCTGTCTGTATAACAGTGGGGTACAAGTCTATGTAACTGGGGTACGGTACTGGTGAGAAATCGCTGACTCTCTCTTTGACTATACGCTTGTTTAATTCACATTTTGAGAGAGGGGGTTCCAAGCATCACATGCCTCGCACCATTGATCACACCTCTGTTCACATGGCTAATGCTGTCTCCCTTTAATAATGACAGATGTGCAGACTCTGAGTGTGAGCAGTGGGATGAGGGGCTGGTGTCAGTCAGGCTAAATGTGAGGAAATAACACACACACACACCCCCACCCGACCCCAAGAACCAAGTGTTGATGCTCCTCATTGCGCACATGGCAGAGTGTGTCAGACATTGTCCTCTCCCCCTCGGCGGAGGCTCTGTGGTTCCATTCCAGTGGAGGGGCAGTGAGAGGATTTCAAACAGTGACCAGCGCTGTTAACGCGAGACCCTGAGGTATCTCGTGGAGTCAGACAGGCAATCAGAGCAATAACACCCCTGCAGCTCCAACCCAGAGAGTGGTGTGAACGTGGAACTCGCTACCACAGGGAGTGGTTGAGGCAAATAGTATAGAGAGATTTAAGGGGAAGCTGAATAAACACAAGGGAGAAGGGAACAGTCGGAAAAGCTGATAGGGTGAGATGAAGAGGGGTTGGGAGGAGGCGCATGTGGAGCAGAAACACCAGCACAGTCTAGATGGGCTGAATGGCCTGCCTCTGTGCTGGATGTTTGGTGGAATGTGAACAATCCCTGACTGATTCCTCGCAATGGGAACTGAATGGAATTCCAAATTTAACTTTGGAAAAATCCGTTTCACTCTTTCTAGGAGATGGACTGACAGTCAGAGATGGACATAGAGCAAGCTGGTCAGAGCTGGCATACAGAGAGCGCTTGATTCAGTACTGTTAGGGTAAGATTGAGTTCAGAGACAGGCAGGAGCTGGAGAGGTGAGTGGGTCTCCTATAGTGTCTGAATTCTGATATTCTTAAGTAGTGCTGCGCAATGCTCCCAGGCTGATAGGGCTGAGATCCATTATAAAGCCAGCACCGCCTGTCCCTCTCACTGTTGCAATGAGGCAGTAAGAAGGAGTTAGACAGATTAGATGTATGGGCAAGATGACAGATGAAGTATAATGTTAAGAAATGTGAAGTTATCCACTTTCATGGGAGTAAACTTGCAGGGAACATAAAAACTGACTGTAAAAGCTTCTATAAATATGTGAAGAGGAAAGGATTAGCAAAAGCAAGCGCCTTACAGTCAGAAACAGGGGAAAACTATAATGAGGAACAAAGAAATGGCAGAAGAATTGAACACATATTTGGTTCTGTTTTAGGGAACCAAGGGTCTAGTAAGAAAATCAGTTTTAGTAAAAAAAATGGTGTTAGAGAAATTAGTGGGGTTAAAGGCTGAAAAATCCCCAGGGCCTGTTAATCTAAACCCCAGAGTACTAAAGGAAGTGGCCCTGGAAATATTGGATGCATTGGTGGTCATCTTCCAAAATTCAATAGACTCTGGAGCAGTTCCTACAGATTGGAGGGTGGCAAATGTAACCCCAATATTTAAAAAAGGGAGAGAAAAAACAAAGAATTACAGACCAGTTAGCCTAACATCAGTAGTGGGGAAAATACTAGAGTCCATTATAAAAGACATGGTAACAGAACACTTGGAAAGCATTAACGGGATTAGACAAAGTCAGCATGGATTAACTAATCTACTGTAGTTTTTTGAGGATGTAACTAGTAGAATAGTTAAGGGAGAACCAGTGGATGTGGTGTACTTGGATTTCAAGAAGGTTTTTGATAAGGTCCCACATAAGAGGCTAGTGGGCAAAATTAAAGCACATGGGATTGGGGGTAATATACTGGCATGGATTGAGAATTGGTTTACAGACCGGAAACAGAGTGGGAATAAATGGGTCTTTTTCCGGGTGGCAGGCGGTGACTAGTGGTGTACCGCAGGGATCAGTGCTTGGGCCCCAGCTATTCACAATATATATAAATGACTTGGATGAGGGAACCAAATGCAATATTTCCAAGTTTGCTGACGACATGAAACTGGGCGGGGTTGTGAGGAGGATGCAAGGAGGCTTCAGGGCAATTTAGACAAGTTGTGTGTGTGGGCAGACACATGGCAGATGCAGTATAACATGGATAAATGTGAAGTTATACGCTTCAGTGTGAAAAACAGAAAGGCAGGGTATTATTTAAATGGTGATATATTTGGAAATGTGGATGTACAAAGGGATCTGGGTGCCCTTGTACACCAGTCAATGAAAGTAAACAGGCAGGTGCAGCAAGCAATTAGGAAGGCAAATGGTATGTTGGCCTTCATTGCAAGAGGATTTGAGTTCAGAAGTAGGGATGTCTTACTGCAGTTATACAGGGCCTTGGTGAGATCACACCTGGAGTATTGCGTGCAGTTTTGGTCTCCCTACCTAAGAAAAATATACTTGTCATAGAGGGAATGCAGCGAAGATTCACTAGGCTGATACCGATGGAAGGGCTGTCGTCTGAGGAGAGATTGGTTTCACTGGGCCAGTATTCACTGGAGTTTAGAAGAATGAGAGGGGATCTGATTGAAACGTATAAAATTCTAACAGGGCTGGACAGACTGGATGCAGGGAGGATGTTTCCCCTGGTTGGGGAGTCTAGAACCAGGAGCCACAGTCTCAGGATACGGGTTAGGCCATTTAGGACTGAGATGAGGAAAAATTTCTTCACTCAGAGGGTGGCCAACCTGTGGAATTCTCTACCACAGAGGCTGTGGAGGCCGGGCCACTGAGTATATTCAAGAAAGAAATTGATAAATTTTTGGATATTAGGGGCATCAAGGGGTATGGAGAGAAAGCGGGAATATGACGTTGAGATAGAGGATCAGCCATGATCATACTGAATAGCGGAGCAGGCTCGAATGGTCTACTCCTGCTCCTAGTTTCTATGTTTCAAAGAAAAAGTAGAAAAGTGAGACATTGGATGCATTTAAAGTGAAACTAGACAAACATGAGGGAGAAGTGAAGGTGACAATGTAGATTTGAGGAGGCTTGCATGGAGTGTAAACCCTGACATGGACTGGGCTGAATGACCTGTTTCTGTACGCTTTATCCCATATAACTTTTTAAAGTGAGGATGGTGTCCTTGTACACAAATCACAAAGTTTACATGCAAACAATTAGAGTACAGAGGAGATTCACAAGAATGATTCCCAGGATAAAGAACTGTAGCTATGAGGATAGACTGGAGAGGTTGGGACTGTTTTCCTTGGAGAAAAGAAGGCTGAGAGGAGAATTGATAGAGGCGTTCAAGATCCTGAGGGGCATGGACAGGGTAAATAGTGAGAAACTGTTCCCACTGAAGCAAGCATCAAGAAGTAGAGGGCACGGATTCAAAATAATTGGTAAAAGGAGTAAATGTGATGTGAGGAAAATTTTTTCACCCAGAGGTGGTCTGGAACAAACTTCCTGAGAGGGTGGTGGAGGCAGGTTCGATCGAGGTATTCAAAAGGGAATTGGATTGCTACCTGAAAAGAGAGAATGTGCAAGGTTACAGGGATAAAGCAGGGGAGCGGGACTAGGTGGTTTGCTCTTCCAGAGAGCCAGTGTAGACTCGATGGGCTGAATGGCCTCCTTATGCACTGTAAAGATATTGTGAAAAGCAAATAGTATGTTAACCTTTATAACAAAGTCATAGAGGTCTACAGCACAGAAAAAGGCCCTTCAGCCCATCGAATCTGCGCTGGTCAAACAAGTACCTAACGATTCTAATCCCATTTTCCAGGACTAGGCCCATAGCCTTGTATGCCATGGCATCGCAAGTGCACATCCAAATACTTCTTAAATGTTATGAGGGTTTCTGCCTCTACCACCCTTTCAGGCAGTGAGTTCCAGATCCCCACCACCCTCTGAGTGAAAAAGTTCTTCCTCACATCCCCTCTAAACCTCCTGCCCCTTACCTTAAATCTATGCCCCCTGGTTATCGATCCCTCCGCCAAGGGGAAAAGTTCCTTCCTGTCTACCCTATCTATGCCCCTCATAATTTTATACACCTCAATCACGTCCCCCCTCAATCTCCTCTGCTCCAGCGAAAATAATCCCAGTCTATCCAATCTCTCCTCATAACTAAAACTCTCCAGCCCAGGCAACATCCTGGTAAATCTCCTCTGCACTCTCTCTAGTGCAATCACATCCTTCCTATAATGCGGACTACAGAACTGCACGCAATACTCTAGCTGTGGCCTAACCAGCGTTTTATGCAGTTCCAGCATAACCTCCCTGCTCTTATATTCTGTGCCTCGGCTAACAAAGGCAAGTATCCCATATGCCTTCTCAACCACCTTATCTACCTGTCCCGCTACCTTAAGGGACCAGTGACATGCACACCAAGGTCCCTTTGATCCTTGGTACTTCCCAGGGTCCTACCATTCATCGTGTATTCCCGTGCCTTGTTTGTCCTGCCCAAGTGCATCACCTCTCACTTATCCGGATTAAATTCCATTTGCCACTGACCAGCCCATCTGACCAGCCCATTTATATCCTCCTGTAATCTAAGGCTGCTATCCTCACTATTTACCACCCCACCAATTTTCGTGTCATCCGCGAACTTACTGATCAACCCTCCTACATTCAAATCTAACAAACAGCAAGAGACCCAACACCGATCCCTGTGGGACCCCACTGGACACAGGGACCCAGTCACAAAAACACCCCTCGACCATCACCCTCTGCTTCCTGCCACACAGCCAATTCTGGATCCAATTTGCCAAATTGCCTTGGATCCCATGGGCTCTTACCTTCGTTATCAGTCTCCCATTTGGGATCTGATCAAAAGCCTTGCTGAAGTTCAAGTAGACTACGTCAAATGCATTGCCCTCATCTACACACCTGGTCACCTTTTCGAAAAATTCAATCAAATTGGTCAGACATGACCTCCCCTTAACAAAACCATGCTGACTGTCCTTGATTAATCCCTGCCTCTCCAAGTTTAGATTAATTCTGACTCTCAGAAATGCTTCCAATAGTTTCCCACCACTGAGGTTAGACTGCCTGGCCTGTAGTTCCCTGGTTTATCCCTTCCTCCCTTCTTGAATAACGGTACCACATTGGCTGTCCTCCAATCCTCTGGCACCTCTCCTGCGGCCAGAGAGGTATTGAAAATTATTGCCAGTGCCCCAGCTATCTCCTCCCTTGCCTCACTAAACAGCCTGGGATACATTTCATCTGGGCCTGGAGATTTCTCTACTTTTAAACCTGCCAGACCACTTAGAACCTCCTCCCTTTCTACGCTAATTTCTTCAATTATATCACAGTCTTTCTGCCTGATTTCCATACCCACGTTGTCCCTCTCACTTGTGAACGTTGACACAAGGTATTCATCTAAAACCCTACCTATGTCTTCCGGCTCCACACACAAACTACCACTATGGTCCTTAATGGGCTCTACTCTTTTTCCTTAGTTATCCCCTTACTCTTACTGTACTTGTAAAATAACTTTGGATTTTCCTTTATTTTATCTGCCAATGTATTTTCACGCCCCTTTTTTGCTCTCTTAATTTCCTTTTTAAGATCCCCCCTACACATTCCATACTACTCTAGGGCTTCTGCTGTTTTGAGCCCTCGGTATCTGCCATAAGCCTCCCTTTTTCTCTTTATCCAATCCTGTATATCCCTCGACATCCAGGGTTCCCTGGATTTTTTGGTCCCACCCTTTGTCTTTACTGGAATATGTTGGCTCTGTACTCTCCCTATTTCCTTCTTGAATGAGTCCCACTGCTCTGACGCATATTTACCTAAAAGTAGCTGCTCCCAGTCCACTCTGGCCAAATCATATCTGATCTTATTAAAATCGGCCTTCCCCCAATTTAGAAGTCTAATTTGTGGCCCATCCTTGCCCTTTTCCATAACAACCTTGAATCTAACAGAGTTATGATCACTATCTGCAAAATGCTCCCCCACTGATACCTCTACCACTTGCCCAGCTTCATTCCCTAAAATTAAGTCCAGGACCGCCCCCTCTCTTGTAGGACCTTCTACTTACTGGCTTAAAAAGCTCTGCTGGATGCATTTTAAGAATTCCGCTCCCTCTAAACCTATCACACTATGACTAACCCAGTTAATGTTGGGGAAGTTGAAACCCCCACTATCACTACCGTATTATTTTTACACTTCTCTGAAATTTGCCTACATATCTGCTCTCCTGTTTCTTTCTGACTGTTTGGGGGCCTATAGTACATTCCCAGCACTGTGATTGCTCCTTTTTTGTTTTTAAGTTCTACCCATATGGCTTCATTTGAGGAGCCTTCTAAAATGTCATCCCTCCTTACTGCTGTAATTGATTCCTTGATCAATATTGGGATACCCCCTCCTTTTACCTCCTTCCCTGTCTCGCCTGAAGACCCTATATCCTGGAATATTGAGCTGCCAATCCTGCCCCCTTCTGAACCATGTCTCTGTGAAAGCAATGACATCATACTTCCAAGTGTTAATTTGTACCCTCAACTTATCTGCCTTATTCGTCAGACTCCTTGCATTAAAATAAATACCATCCAACCTTACCAAATTCCCTTGTGCCTTAACTGGCCTATTTTGGTTGTGCATCTCCCCTTGCTGAACCTCCTCTCAGGATCCCATCCTCCTGCCAAGTTAGTTCAAACCCTCCCCAACAGCACTAGCAAACCTCCCCGCATTGGTCCCATTCCGGTTCAGGTGCAACCTGTCCGCCTTGTACAGGTCCCACCACCCCCAGAAACGGTCCCAATGTCCCAGAAATCTAAAGCCCTCCCTCCTGCACCATCTCTCCAGCCACACATTCATCTGGACTAACCTCCTATTTCTATACTCACTAGCACGTGGCACCAGAAGTAATCCAGAGATTACTACCTTTGAGGTCCTGTTTTTCAATCTGTTTCCTAGCTCCTTAAATTCTGCTTGCAGGACCTCATCCCTCTTTCTACCTATGTCGTTGGTACCAATATGTACCACAATCTCTGTCTGTTTGCTCTCCCTCTTTAGAATGCCCGGCAGCCGTTCAGTGACATCCTTGACCCTGGCACCAGGGAAGCAACATACCATCCTGGAGTCACGTCTATGGCCGCAGAAACGCCTGTCTGTTCCCCTTACTATCGAGTCTCCTACCACTATTGCTCTTCCCCTCTTTCCCCCCCCACCCCGTGCCATGAGTGTGGTTGCACTCCCCAGAGGAACCTTCACTCTTCACTCTCACCATTTTCCAACACAGGAAAAGAGTTCTCGAGCGAGATGCACCCTGGGGATTTCCTGACTACCTGCCTGACACCTTTCTTCTGACTGATGGTCACCCATTCCCTCTCTGTCTGCACTTCCGTAAGCTGTGGGGTGACCACGGCTAAAAACATGCTTTCCACAAAACTCTCAGCCTCGCGGATGCACCTCAGCGCCTCAAGTTCCGAATCTCGGAGCGCAAGTAGCTGCAGCTGGTGGCACTTCCTGCACACGTGGTCGGTCAGAGCGTAAGGAGCATCTGGGACTTCCCACATGTTGCAGGCGGTACATAACATGGGGCTGAGCTGCCCTGCCATGCCTCTAGTTGGAAAAAAACCCTTAATTTAAGTTAAATATAGTAAAAAAAAACGTTAAATTATTTATGGACTTTAAATAAAAACTAGAACTCTTAACTTTCCTTAGCTCAATCTGTTTAATACTGGAGAAAAACACTTACCCACTACTCACCAATCAGCTCTCACCTTTGTGCTGACGTCACTTTTTGGAGCTTCCCCACATTCGCGCTGGTTCTGATCTCTCCAGCGCTGTCTTGTGATGTCACTCAACAAGAACTGACTGCAGGACACTCTTCCCAGACTACTTCACCGCGATGCTGACTGCAGGACACTCTTCCCAGACTGCTTCACCGCGGTGCTGACTGCAGGACACTCTTCCCCGACTGCTTCACCGCGCTGCTGACTGCAGGACACTCTTCCCAGACTGCTTCACCGCGATGCTGACTGCAGGACACTCTTCCCAGACTGCTTCACCGCGCTGCTGACTGCAGGACACTCTTCCCAGACTACTTCACCGCGATGCTGACTGCAGGACACTCTTCCCAGACTGCTTCACCGCGATGCTGACTGCAGGACACTCTTCCCAGACTGCTTCACCGCGATGCTGACTGCAGGACACTCTTCCCAGACTACTTCACCGCGCTGCTGACTGCATGACACTCTTCCCAGACTGCTTCACCGCGCTGCTGACTGCAGGACACTCTTCCCAGACTGCTTCACCACGCTGCTGACTGCAGGATGCTCTTCCAAGAGTGTGTTGGGAGAGTGTAAAGGAGTCATGGTGCAACTCTGTAGAGCTATGGTGAGGTCACCAGGAACACCTAAGGAAGGATATACTTGCTTTCGATGAGAGGGTTGTTTTGTGACGAGAGATTGTGCAGACTGGGAATCTATTTCCTAGCAATTGGAAGAATGAGAAATGATCCCATTGAAACCTGTAAAATTCTTAGAAGGCTTCACAGCATAAATGCTGAGAGGCTGTTTTCTCCTGTCTATCGAGTCTGGAATGAGAGAGTGACAGAATAAGGGTGTGGACATGTAGGACTGAGATGAAAAAAAATTTCTTCTTTCAGAGGTTGTGAATCTTCAGAATTCTCTACCCCAGAGATCTGTAGATGCTCAGTTGTTGAACATGTTCAAGACAGACATCAATGGGCTTAAGGGCTATGGGCATCAGACTGAAAAGTAGCATTGAAGTAGGTCAGCTATGATTGTGTTGAATGGTGGAGCACATTCGAGAAACCGAATGGCCTCCTGCTTCTGTTTTTTTATGTTCTGAACCTCGGACCCTGCCCCCATCTCCCTCAACCTCCCTTTCCATTATCCCCAGATCCTTACTGCCCCTCGATTGCTCTCGCTCAGTTACTGCCCCTTGATCTCTGTCACTCGGTTACTGCCCCTCTGTCACTCTCGCTCGGCCGCTG
>NW_027598226.1:0-35000 GCF_964194155.1 Cetorhinus maximus | reverse complement strand
CCGCGCGCTCTCTCTCTCCCACGCGGTCTCTCTCTCTCCCGCGGTCTCTCTGTCTCCCGCGCGCTCTCTCTCTCCCGCGCGCTCTCTCTCTCCCGTGCGCTCTCTCTCCCGTGCTCTCTCTCTCGCGCGCGCGCTCTCTCCCGCGTGCTCTCTCCCGCGTGCTCTCTCTCTCCCGCGCGCTCTCTACCGCGCGCTCTCTCTCTCCCGCGCGCGCGCTCTCTCCCGCGCACGCTCTCTCTCCCGCGCGCTCTCTCTCCCCCGTGCGCTCTCTCTCCCGTGCTCTCTCTCTCTCGCGCGCGCGCTCTCTCCCGCGTGCTCTCTCCCGCGTGCTCTCTCTCTCCCGCGCGCTCTCTCCCGCGCGCGCTCTCTCTCCCGCGCGCGCTCTCTCTCCCGCGCGCGCTCTCTCTCCCGCGCGCGCTCTCTCTCCCGCGCGCGCCCTCTCTCCCGCGCGCGCCCTCTCTCACGCCCTCTGTCGCCCTCTCTCTTGCTCTCGCCGTCTCGCTCGCCGTCTCGCTCGCCATCTCGCTCGCCATCTCGCTCGCCCTCTCGCTCGCCCTCTCGCTCGCCCTCTCTCTCGCCCTCTCTCTCGCCCTCTCTCTCGCCCTCTCTCTCGCCCTCTCTCTCGCCCTCTCTCTCGCCCTCTCTCTCGCCCTCTCTCTCGCCCTCTCTCTCGCCCTCTCTCTCGCCCTCTCTCTCGCCCTCTCTCTCGCCCTCTGGCTCTCATCCTGGCTCCCGCCCTCGTGCCCCTATTCCGTCCACGCCGCCCCCTCAGTCCTGCTCACACTCACACTCGCTCTCGCTGTCTCTCAGCTTGGCCCTGAAGTACTTCATAGTCTGAGATTGTCACCATGGCCGAATACAAACACACTCACGCTTTTTAGCTACTATCCTGCCTATATTTGTGTCTCTCTTTCTCTCTTTAGCCCCATGTCTTCCTCTCTTCTGTGACACTCACTCCCTCACCTCTCTTTCCACTCTCTGTCTCTCCCCATCTTTCTCTGCCACTCCTGGACTGTCCCATCTGCTCGGTGAAATTTGTGAATTTCCATCAGTTGGGGTGAATGTGATGACTTTGGTTTGGTTGGGGGTGGGTGTTGGGGGGGTGGGTGTAAGGGGTAATTGTGGACAGTATCTTATTTACTAGACACCATCTCCTACTCGAGCCTCAATCTGAGTCGGTGTGAATCTAAAACATGTGATACCACGAGTTTCAAAAATAAACTTCATGTAGTAAGCAGCATGTGTGTCATCCAGTTTGGCAGTGATCTCAAACCCTTAGGAAAGGCCCATGTGAAACTGAATGGCTCCTCATTGTGCTGAGAGTCTATGATGCATATCTCGTGTTCCCGATTTCCATCGTTTCATCATCATCGGCGGCGGCTGTGCCTTCAGCTGCTTCCGCCAAAGCTGCGGAATTCCCTCCCTAAATCTCTCTCATTCTATCTCACTCTGTTTCTCCCTTTAAGATGCTCCTTAAAATCTCCCTCCGCTCCAGTTTCTGTTTACGTGTCAGCTCGGTGTCAGTTTTTGCCTGATAATTGTCTCCCGCGAATCTCCTCGTCTGTTGTTTCACTGTGTTAAAGGTGCTATATAAATGCAGGTTGAAAGCCAGATGTCAGATTCCTTCATGTCAAACAAGTGAGAATCGGCTCCCGGTTGTATATCGTGTCAGCGCGCACAGAGCAACAGGAACACCCGCTGCCCCTCCATCGCCAAGTGTTCGAAGCGTTTCATTTTCCTGCTTGGCATTGATCCCAAACAATCCCTAATATCAGAAAAGCAAAATACTGGGGATACCAGAAATCTGAGGTAAAAACAGGAACAGCTGGAAGAATTCAGCCAGCCAGCCAGCGTCTGTGGAGAGAGAAACTGAGTTAACATCTCGATTCGAATATGGTTTTTCTGATTCTTCTGAGGAAGAGTCACATTCGACTGTTTCTCCGTCCACAGATGCTGCCCGATCGGATGAATATTTCTGTTTTAATTTTTTATTGTGGATTGGATTGGATGGAGCTGCTTCCTTCTCTATATCAGCAGCAAATGTGACTGAGGAATCTCGGTCCTATTGGTGTGTGTGTGTGTGCACCGCACTGGAGCACAAAACTCTAATGGAGGGGACGAAAACATCGACACACCCTGACCCCCCTCATTCACATTACCAGTCTAACCACTTCCCTAAGATAAAAGCCAAATACTGCGGATACTGAAAGTCTGTAAGAAGAACAGAAAATGCTGGAAAAGTTCAGGTCTGACGGCATCTGTAGAGAGGGGAAAACAGAGTTAATGTTTCGAATCCGTGTGACTCTTCAGGGAGCTGAAGAAGAGTCAGACGGACTCAAAACGTTAACTTTTTCTCTCCACAGATGCTGTCAGACCTGCTGAGTTTTTCTAACCACTTCCCCAGCTTGTTTTGAAACCATTGTTAAAGGGAGAGAGTTTTCGAGATGTGTAGAGAATGGTGAGTGCAGTTTTTTTGGGGAGGGGTTGTTTGTGCACTGAGGGAGGGTAGGAGGATGAGGGAGGGTAGGAGGATGAGGGAGGGTAGGAGGATGAGACACCATTCACCCTTGATCACTAACTGGCCGAGTGTGTTGTTGGTGGACCAATCGGATGCTGCTCCTGTCAGATGCGTTGACCATGTGAGGCAGCCAGAGACACACTGGAGGAGGGTGCTGCCCCCACTTGCTTCTGGGCTCTGGGGTTACATTCCACAGCTTAGTTAAAGGACAAATATTGGCCAGGAGTGAGACCAGTACTGAGGGAGCACTGCACTATCGGAGGGCCAGGACTGAGGGAGTGCTGCACTGTTGGAGGAGCCATCTTTCGAGTGAGATGTTGAGTCGATGATTCACTTGCCCCCTTGGGTGAATGTAAGAGATGCATGGCCCCTATCTTGAAGAACAGGAGTTCTCCGTGTCCTGGGGCCAATGTCCTTTCCTCGAGCAGCACCAAAAAAAACCCTTAAGCTTCTGTGTGACAATTTATCCACATACTCTCAGTTCCAGTATACAACTGTGGGTGAATATAGCTGTGAGTGAAAGGACGGCTTCATGTTTTAAAACCTGCAGCTGATCCTGACTGGTCTCCTTTTTATACAGGTCGACCTTTTACAGAAAATTTACTGAGAAACAGGCATTGGGTGCAACCGCTCTGTGTTGACATTTATGCTCCACACTAACCTCGTCCCACTCTTTATCACCCTTCACACTATCGCTTTATCCTTGTATTCCTTCCTCTCTCGTGTTTATTTAGCTTCCCCTTAAATGTATCGACACTATTCACCTCAGCCACTCCCTGTGGTAGCGAGTTCCACATCCTCTCCACTCTCTGGCTTAAGAAATTGCTCCTGAATTCCCCATTAGATTTAATAGTCACAGAGTCATGCGGACTCAACGTTAACTGCGCTCCCTTCCACAGACCTGCTGAGTTTTTCCAGGTATTTTTGTTTTTGTCTTAACATTTCTAGTCCCTGGTTTTGATTATGTGACAAGTGGAAGTGTCTTCTCTACACCCAATCCATCAAACCCCTTTCGTAGGGAGGTGGTGGGTGTGAGGCAGCAGTAGGTGGGGGCAGGGGGGGTTTAATACTGACTGGGTGGGGGGGGGGGTTAACATGATGTTGATGAATGCCCTTACTCAGAAGCTCCCTCTAGCTGACTGTCGATACAATGGCCTGTGCCTCAGTTACTCTATAAACAGTGTCGCTCATTCATGTTTTTTTTGTTTTGTTTCACAGACTATTGAAACAACAAACTGTGGGAAGGAACAGGAATGTTTTACTATCAACCCATCTCATTGGCCAAGGCTTGCTCTTCAACTGTATAAGAAGCCACCTGATTGGAGAATCTTCAGTAAGGATTTAAAAACAGATTAAAGTTAAACTAATTAAGGATCCAGGGAACCGGGGATCAGCTCTGATGGGGACAGTTAGTCTGACACGGGACAACGTGGGATTAATTTCGATGGGACAGGTCGCACATCAGCACGATGTGGGTTCAGTACCCCTCTCCTAACTCAGGTTTATGTGACCCAGCACCTGATGTTTCGTTTCAGGTGAGGGATTATATAGAATAAGAAGCTGCAGGCTCTTGGAGGGTGCTTGGTTTTAGTGCAGGATGGGATTTTTAGGGTACAGTTAATGTCTTGAGTGCGGTTGATTTTTGGAACAAGATTTGGTGTTCTCATGGGCATCACACTGGGCGCAGTGACTGATAATCAGTGTGGCATTTCCCAATGAATCTATCACTGACTCAGGAGCTGGTTAGAGAGGTGGGAAAACAAAAGCTAGGGTGTGGAGGTGGGGAAATCACTTAATTGTTAGAAATTGAAACTCCTAATGGCTGATTTGGTTGGGCTTTTTTGTCCATCCAGTCTGACCTTGCCAGGTGGGGAGAGCAGTAATAAAACAGATAATATTATGATGCTAAAAACAAGATATAAAAGACTTGCATTTATATAGCACCTTTCACCACCACAGGACGGCCCAGAGTGCTAACAGCCGATGATGTACTTCTTGAAGTGTAGTCACTGTTGTAATGTAGAAAACACAGCAGCCAATTTGTACATAGCAGCAAGATCTCACAATCAGCGACATGACGTTGGTTTTGGGATCAATGTTGACCAGTACACAGGGGATAACCTCCCCTGCTCGTTTTCAAAATAGTGGCATGGGATCTCTTAGGTCCCTCTGAGATGGCAGACTGACCTCGACTTAACGTCTCATCCAAAACATATGAACGTACGAAATAGGAGCAGGAGTAGGCCATTCGGCCCCTCGAGCCTGCTCCGCCATTCAATAAGATCATGGCTGATCTGTTTGTGTTTCAAATTCCACATTTCCCATCTACCCCCGATAACCTTTGATTCCCTTGCCTAACAAGAGTCCATTGACCACCACCTTAAAAATATTCACTGACCCCACCTCCACTGCCTTCTGAGGAAAGGAGTTCCAAAGTCGCACAACCCTCAGAGAGAAAATTTCTCCCCATCTCTGTCCTAAAGGGCGACCCCTAATTTTAAAACAGTGCCCCCTAGTTCTGGACTCACCCACAAGAGGAAACATCCTTTCCACGTCCACCTTGTCAAGACCGTTCAGGATCTTGTAAACTTCAATCAAATTTGTAGATGACACAAAGCTGGGTGAGAGGGTGAGCTGTGAGGAGGATGCAGAGATGCTTCAGTGTGATTTGGACAAGCTGAGTGAGTGGGCAAATGCATGGCAGATGCAGTATAATGTGGATAAATGTGAGGATATCCACTTTGGTAGCAAAAACAGGAAGGCAGATTATTATCTGAATGGCTATAAATTGAGAGAGGGGAATGTGCAACGAGACCTGGGTGTCCTTGTACACCAGTCGCTGAAGGTCAGCATGCAGGTGCAGCAGGCGGTAAAGAAGGCAAATGGTATGTTGGCCCTCATAGCCAGAGGATTCGAGTACAGGAGCAGAGATGTCTTGCTGCAATTGTACAGGGCCTTGGTGAGACAATACCTGGAACATTGTGTGCAGTTTTGGTCTCCTTATCTGAGGAATGGTGTTCTTGTTATAGAGGGAGTGCAGCGAAGGTTTACCAGACTGATTCCTGGGATGGCGGGACTGACATATGAGGAGAGATTGAGTTGGTTAGGATTATATTCGCTGGAGTTCAGAAGAATGAGGGGAGATCTCATAGAAACCTATAAAATTCTAACAGGGTAGATGCAGGAAGGATGTTCCCGATGATGGGGGAGTCCAGAACCAGGGGCCACAGTCTGAGGATATGGGGTAGACCATTTAGGACTGAGATGAGAAATTTTCTTCACCCAGAGAGTGGTGAGCCTGTGGAATTCGTTACCACAGAAAGTAATTGAGGCCAAAACATTGTATGTTTTCAAGGAGTTAGATATAGCTCTTGGGGTGAAAGGGATCAAAGGATATGGGGAGAAAGCGGGAGCAGACTATTGAGTTGGATGATCAGCCAAGATCATCATGAATGGCGGAGCAGGCTCGAAGGGCCGAATGGCCTACTCCTGCCCTGTTTCTATGTTTAAATCACCTCCCATTCTTCTAAACTCCAGTGGAAACAAGCCCAGTCAGTCTAACCTTTCCTCATAAAACAACCCACTCATTCCAGGTATCAACCTAGTAAACCTCCTGTAAACCGCCCCCAACACATTTACATCCTTCCTTAAATAAAGAGACCAAAACTGCACACACTACTCAAGGTGTGGTCTCACCAATGCCCTGTATAACTGAGGCAAAATATCCTTATCTTTCAATGTTCAATCTCTCTCATAATAAAGGATAGCATTCCATTAGCCTTCTTAATTACTTGCTGTACCTGCATATTAACTGTATGTGACTCCTGCACTAGAACACTTAGATCCTTCTGCACCTCAGAATCCTGCAGTTGTTCTTGGTTTAAGTAATACTCTGCTTTTTTATTCTTCCTGCCAAAGTGAACAGCTTCACATTTTCCCACATTATGCTCCATCTGCCAGATCTTTGCCCACTCACTCAGCCTATCCATATCCATCTGCAACCTCCTATGCCCTCTTCACAACCTACTTTCCTACCTATCTTTGTGTCATCTGCAAATTTAGCTCCCATGTCTTCACTCCCTTCATCTGAGTCATTGATACAAATTGTTAAAAAGTTGAGGCCCCAGCACAGACCCTGCGGGACTCCACTTGTCACATCCTGCCCATCAGACAAAGACCCATTTATGTATACTCTCTGTTTTCTGCCAGCCAGCCAATCTTCTGTCCAGTGTAATATGTTACCCCCTACACCATAAGCTTTTATTTTCCACAATAACCTTTGATGTGGCACCTTATCAAATGCCTTCTGGAAAAGACCGTACCAACGGTGCAGCACTCCTTCAGTACTGCACTGCGAATGGTAGCCTTGATTTTTGTGCTGTAGTCGCAGAGGGGGATTTGAGCCTTACACCCTTTGACTGGGAAGTGAGAGCTACCCCACTGAGTCCTGGCTGACATGGGAACAGTGAAGACGAATAGTTCATGGCAGATCATTCAGCATCTGAGAGAATGTGGGGTCTCCATTGGGGTGAGTGAGGACTGACAAAGACCGTGAATATTAAGCAGGTGAGCCTGTTCCCTAACACTGCAAATACACGGCTGGTCAATCCGTGCTTTTATTTGCAGTTTCGGGTTATATTTTTGGTCAAGAAGTGAGTATTATTTAATTTCTCTCTCTCTCTCCCCCCCCCGCTCCCCCCCACCCCCCGACAGTGAGCTCAGGAGATGAGAGAGTTCCGGCAACAAGAGCAATCTGATCCCCAGCGAATACTCCCTGTGACACAGGAGCTCCCCATTCTGGAGCAATTTGTTTGTCAGAAGAAAAACAAGAAGGAGAAGAGTCGGCTGACGGACAGTAAAATGTTGGCTGGCTCACAGAAGGCAAGCCGGGCTCAGAAAAACTCCAGCCCCAACAAGCACTTAAAGAGCCCAGGTTCACCAGGAATGCTGTCTCACAGCCCAGGCACACTTCATTCTGGCTGTTCCAAGCCTCGAGGATTGAAGAGTCCCCCACTCACAGACACTCAAAGGTATTTAATCTACAATTTTTACTGCCTTTTTTTCCTTTGGTGTCCAAATTAAACATTTGGAGAAATCTATTCGTGGGCCCTGTAGCCTTTCAAGGTTGTGTTTACAGTTGCCGATTTCATGGGTGATGCAGATGTGCAGCCGTTTAAATTTTACCGCTGGTTTGTGAGGACTAAGAAAGGATCTGAGGAACTGAGAGACTCGACAAGAGAGGGCTGCACTGTTGGAGGCACTGTGTCTAAATGGTAGTAGCTCTGTCTGCCCAGTTAGGTGGATGTAGAAGTTTTGTGAGCAGAGCTGGCTGGAATGATGGGCACTGGAGTATTCTCATAGCTGACCAACAGCAGAACTGGATTATGGTGAGCAGATTACAGATCAGTGCAGTCATGCAAAGATAGATTACAGGAATGGGAATTGGTGTCTGATACTGAATCATCCCATGAAGGCTTTACAAATGCAGCACAATCGATCCCTGTAATCTGATTTGTTGATTTCTGCTGTTTTGTTCATATTCAAATCATGGAGTTGATGGCTGAACTCATATAGTGGTTTTTATATCTGCGCATCACCGTTCATTCAGCAGGGTAAGGAACGCTCACTCATGTAACTGTACAGAGCCGCTGTTTTATTCAGGGTAAAGGTTAGGTTGGAACCACTGCACACTAAGGATCAGATCATTGCAAATAAAAAAACACTTCTGTTGCCATCTGTGCTGACCACAAGCGCCATGTAATTCTTAATAAACGCGACCTTTGAGTGTGCCCCATGTCAAGCAGCTGACCCATCGATTAGCTTCCAGCCTGTGACTGATTCTTGAGTTTGTGTGTGTTTTGACATTGAGATAGAAATCCTGGTGCAGTTCAAAGGAGCTGGAGTGGGGAATGATTCCTCATTTCCCACCACCCTCCCCCCTCCCCACCTAAAACCCTACTCCAGCCCTGGTGTAGAGCAACTCTGAAAATCGGCACAGAGGTGCCAGGGAAAGATTACCCTAGGGTAACCTGGACTTGCATTGTTCACACTGCTGCATGTGTGTTTATTTAGGGAATCTCTTTGCTGTGACCACTCAAACTGAGAGTGTTACTGTGTTACTCTGTGTAGCCATCACTACCGGGGAATTTCACGATGGTTAATAGAGAAAAATCTGTTTATTGACATGACGTGTTGACTTCCCCTTCAAGCTGACAGCTGCTGCTGATGTCACCCGGCTGTCACTGACTACCTGCCGAAATGCCACTTTCAAATTGGCGGCTGCTGCTGCTTAACCCTTTCAGGGCTGGGTGTAACAGAGAAGCTCTACGCCCCACCACCACCACCTCTATCCTCCCCACAAATCCTGCCAAGAGTTCATCTAACCAGTCAGCAGCAGAAGCAGGATGAGATGAGGAGAAATCTGGTTACAGTGAGTTGTTATAATCAGGAACGCACCACCTGAGAGGTGGTGGAAGCGGATTCAATAGGAACTGGAATCAGATAAATATTTGAAGGGGGTAAAGTTTTACAGGGCTATGGGGAACGAGCAGGGGAGTGGGACTCATTGGACAGTTCTTTCAAAGAACTGACACAGGCATCACGGCCAAATGGACTCTTCCTATTCTGTATGATTCTGTAAAAGCTTCATTCAGGCAAAGAGCAGTAACAGGAACAGATGTGGTCTGTGGCTGGCCTGTGTCATGGGGACTGTTGGAGGGCAAGCACTTGGAGTTTCAGCTCTGTTCTGGGAAGCAGTGAGTTGGTGTCTGTTGCAGCTGCTTCCCTTTAGCCTGGGGATTTCCCCCACACTCTCTGTTCAATATAAGAATACTTAGCACCACTGAAGGCCATTACTCCCAGCTTGTATTAGTCTTTTCAGAGACTGACTCTTTCACCAAACCCCTCAACCCTACCTTGTCATTATATTCCACTCCATCACCAAGACTGACCATAAGACATAGGAGCAGAAATTAGGCCATTCGGCCCATCAAGTCTGCTCCGTCATTCAATCATGGCTGATAAGTTTCTCAACCCCATTCTCCCGCCTTCTCCCCATAACCTTTGATCCCCTTGCCAATCAAGAACCTATCTATCTCGGTCTTAAATACACTCAATGACCTGGCCTCCACAACCTTCTGTGGCAATGAATTCCATAGATTCACCACTCTCTGGCTAAAGAAGTTTCTCCTCATCTCTGTTCTAAAAGGTCTTCCCTTTACTCTGAGGCTGTGCCCTCGGGTCCTAGTCTCTTCTACTAATGGAAACATCTTCCCCACGTCCACTCTATCCAGGCCTTTCAGTATTCTGTAAGTTTCAATCAGATCCCCCCTCATCCTTCTAAACGCCATCGAGTACAGACCCAGAGTCCTCAAACGTTCCTCATATGTTAAGCCTTTCATTCCTGGGATCGTTCTCGTGAACCTCCTCTGGACCCTCTCCAGGGCTAGAACATCCTTCCTGAGGTACAGGGCTCAAAATTGCTCACAATATTCTAAATGTGGTCTGACCAGAGCCTTATAAAGCCTCAGCAGCACATCCCTGCTTTTATATTCTAGTCCTCTCAAAGTAAATGCCAACATTGCATTTGCCTTCCTAACTACCAACTCAACCTGCAAGTTAACCTTAAGAGAATCCTGGACCAGGACTCCCAAGTCCCTTTGCACTCCAGATTTCTGAATTCTCTCCCCATTTAGAAAATAGTCCATGCCTCTATTCTTCCTACCAAAGTGTATGACCTCACACTTCCCCACGTTGTATTCCATCTGCCACTTCTTTGCCCATTCTCCTAACCTGTCTAAATCCTTCTGCAGCCTCCCCGCCTCCTCAATACTACCTGTCCCTCCACCTATCTTTGTATCATCTGCAAACTTAGCCAGGATGCCCTCAGTTCCTTCATCTAGATCATTAATGTATAAAGTGAAAAGTTGTGGTCCCAACACTGACCCCTGCGGAACTCCACTAGTCACCGGCCGCCATCCTGAGAAGGACCCCCTTATCCCCACTCTCTGCCTCCTGCCAGACAGCCAATCTTCTATCCCTGCTAGTACCTTGCCTCTAACACCATGGGCTCTTATCTTACTGAGCAGCCTCCTGTGCGGCACCTTGTCAAAGGCCTTCTGGAAATCCAAGTAGATAACATACATTGGCTCTCCTTTGTCTAACCTACTCGTTACCTCCTCAAAGAATTCTAACAGATTTGTCAGGCATGACCTCCCCCTTGATGAAACCATGCTGACTTTGCTTCTTCGACCTCTAGAACATCGCTCAACCCCAACTCTGCCTCAGCTGATCTACTACGGAAATCCTCACACATACCTCGGTTGCCTCTAGGCTCTCCCGGCCAGCCCTCCCATCTTCCATTCTTCATAAACTCGAGCTCATCCGAAACTCTGCCGCCCGTATCTAACATTCTCTCACCAAGTCTCGCTCACCCAACACCCTGGGTGATGACTGCAGGCCTGACAATACCTCAGTTCTAAAATTCTCATCGTTGCTGTCAAATCTCACCATGGTCTTACCCCTGGAATCTCCTCCAGCCCCACTACCCCCTGAGACACCTGCGCTCCGCTGAGCTTGCCTCTAGTGTATTCCCAATTTTAATCGCTCCACCATTGATGGCCATGCCTTCAGCTGCCAAGGCCCTAAACTCTGGAACTCCCTTCCTAACCCCCCCCCGCCTCTCTCTCTCTCCTCCTCTGCGACACTCCTTAAAACTTACTTCCTTGACTAAGCTTTTAATCATCTGTCCTAATGCCTCCACATTTGGCTCAATGTCAAATTTTGTTTGATATCAGAGTTATGTGAAGCACTTTGGAACATTTGGCTATGTTAAAGGTGCTATATAAATGCAAGTTGTTGGTGCGTGTAAGCTCCCAATTTGTTGCAGACTCCAGGTTCCAAACAGAAACCTTTGATATCAGCCAGTGGATAATACAGCAGCTCTGTCCCTGTAGCTCGGTTACTAGTGTGGATGTTGACAGTAGCTGGCGCTGCCCTGCCTGGGTTATGCAGGCGCCCTGTGCAGCTTGGCACCAAGAACCCTCACGTCAGCACGATGAGTTTGGATTCAGCCAAGAAGTCAGTGTTCTCTGCCTCCTCCTCGTGCCTGACCAAGCATATATTGCTGGCTCTGGTTCTGAGCCACCCAGGTAGGAATGGCCCAGGTTCACTCTTTGTTCCATGTGGATTTAGCCCATCTCAGTCAGGTGGAGACACTGAACAAAAAGAAAGGGACTTGCATTTATGTAGCACCTTGCAAGACTTCAGGGCATTCGAAAGTGTTCTACAGCCAATTCATCAGTAATCACCTATTGGAAACGTGACAGCTAATTTATGCAAAGCAAGATGTGCCCAGTAAGATCCCACGAGCAGCAGTGTGATCAATGACTGGTTAATCTTTTAGTGTTGGTTTGATGGATAAGTAAATATTAGCCCGGACACCTGGAAAACATTCCTGATGATCTTCCAAATTAGTGCCTGAAAAGACAGAAAAGGAATCTTATTGGGATGAAGACATCTTTGACAGTGCAGCACTCCCTCAGTAGGGCACTGGGAGTGCTGGCCTAGATTTTGTGCTTGGGTTTCTGAAGTCGGGGGCATGGCAAGAGCGCTAACCATCGAGCCACGGCTGTCACTGCAGCTTCTCTGGACACGGGGTCGAGGGGGTAAATCACTTAGACTCCTCATTCCCAATTGGTCCTCCTCAAAATAAGCCAGACGTCTAGACACTCAGTGACAAGATTGAGGCTCAGCTGTGATGCCCCCACAGTCAAGCAGCCTATGAACATTTACTGTCCAGGCTCATATTTTGTCCAATGGCCTATTGGGTGAGGAGCTGGAGGGATGCAGGTGCCCATTTCTCCCTCCCCCAGCTTGGGGTGCTCTACGTTAGCAGAGATACCACTCCACTTGTGAGTTCAGTGCCACCAAGGGTATTTTGCACCCAAGATTTTATCAGAATCCCGACGCCCATGTTTCTGCTTAAACCTGGATTCTCTTGGGCTGAGTGTAGTTTCCCTTTCATCAGATAATGGAGCTGTTAAACTTGAATCACTGAAACTCCCCGGCAGTACATTAAAAAGAATTAGCTGGCAATAAAGTAACTTGTAGGCACTCCCCTCACTTTCCTGCACTCCAGGGCAAATATTAAAGAATCCAAAGGGGTTTTTTTTAATCTCACAAAGCCGTTGAATCATGCAGTGCTTGAAGGGATTTGAGTTCAGGGACCCTTTCAACTTTGTGTTGTCTCTGCTGTCTTCACCATCTTTGCACTCCCGTTTGTAACTTGAGTTCTGTAGAGCGGCGTAGATCGGCAGAAGGATTTATTGACTCTACCTGCAGCTGCTGAGTTTTGTTTCTTCTCTTGCGATGACATATACTTTTTAAGTTTCCTCAGAGGCGTTGGGATCAGTCCAGACAGACACGACTGGCTGTCTCACCCTGCACTCTCCAATTTAATTCAAACAAACCCCTTGATCTTGTAACAAGCTTGGAAATTCCAAGTGTGTGTGTGTGTGTGTGTGTGTGTGTATGAGAGTGTGTGTGTGTGCATGAGAGTGTGTGTGTGTGCATGAGAGTGTGTGTGTGTGCATGAGAGTGTGTGTGTGTGCATGAGAGTGTGTGTGTGTGCATGAGAGTGTGTGTGTGTGCATGAGAGTGTGTGTGTGTGCATGAGAGTGTGTGTGTGTGCATGAGAGTGTGTGTGTGTGCATGAGAGTGTGTGTGTGTGCATGAGAGTGTGTGTGTGTGCATGAGAGTGTGTGTGTGTGCATGAGAGTGTGTGTGCATGAGAGTGTGTGTGCATGAGAGTGTGTGTGCATGAGAGTGTGTGTGCATGAGAGTGTGTGTGCATGAGAGTGTGTGTGTATGAGAGTGTGTGTGTATGAGAGTGTGTGTGTGTATGAGAGTGTGTGTGTGCATGTGCATGTGTATGTGTGTGTGTGTGTGCATGAGAGTGTGTGTGTGCATGAGAGTGTGTGTGTGTGCATGAGAGTGTGTGTGTGTGCATGAGAGTGTGTGTGTGTGCATGAGAGTGTGTGTGTGCATGAGAGTGTGTGTGTGCATGAGAGTGTGTGTGTGCATGAGAGTGTGTGTGTGCATGAGAGTGTGTGTGTGTGCATGAGAGTGTGTGTGTGCATGTGCATGTGTATGTGTATGTGTGCATGAGAGTGTGTGTGTGCATGAGTGTGTGTGTGCGTGTGTGTGCATGAGAGTGTGTGTGTGTGCATGAGAGTGTGTGTGTGTGCATGAGAGTGTGTGTGTGTGCATGAGAGTGTGTGTGTGTGCATGAGAGTGTGTGTGTGCATGAGAGTGTGTGTGTGCATGAGAGTGTGTGTGCATGAGAGTGTGTGTGCATGAGAGTGTGTGTGCATGAGAGTGTGTGTGCGCATGAGAGTGTGTGTGCGTGCATGAGAGTGTGTGTGTGCGCGTGTGTGTGTGTGCGTGTGTGTGTGTGCGTGTGCGAGTGTGTGTGCATGAGTGTGTGTATGAGTGCGTGTGTGTGTGCATGTGCGTGTGCATGTGTGTGTGTGTGTGTGCACGTGCGTGTGTGTGTGTGATGAGGACGACTGAGTGAATGAAGCCTTGGCCCATTTAACCCTCTCAGCACTGACTTGTAATCTGGAGAACAAATCAGATTTCAAACCCAGCAACAGCAGAATAAATCAAAAAGGTAATTGAGGGTTAGCTGCACTGCACGTGTCACTCCCAAGATCAAAGTGGTTTTTATTTGGCACTATTAGCAGTATAACTACTGGTAATTGAAAAGTGATTAACGAGTTTTGTCTTATTGATTCAGTTTGGCCAGGCTTTTAGTTGCCATAAATCCTGAATGATTCTCAGCCCATGATGACCCACAGCGTTCCCCATTCCTTTTCCCATCTCTCGCCTCAAGCAGGTTTTCCAGGTTTTGTGAATCTTCCAGATTGACGGGAATCCCTTCTGGGATCGGTTTGTCACTTTTTCTAGTTTTTGAAGCCTGAAAAGTTTGTTTTTTTTGCAAGTATTTCACCTCTGAGTCCGAGCCTGAGCACAAATCTCACCGCCTGGGATTTGTGAATGGCCAGAAACTGGTCAATATCTGAAAAGGGAAGGGGCTCGCGTTTCTCTTAGCGCCTTTCACTACCCCGGGGTGTCCCAAAGTGCTTCACAGCCGATGAAGTTTTTTTTTAAAAAAAGCAAAACACTGCGGATGCTGGAAATCCAAAACAAAAACAGAAAGTGCTGGAAAAACTCAGCAGGTCCGGCAGCACCTGCGGAGAGAGAAACGGAGTTAACGTTTCGAGTCCGTATGACCCTTCTTCAATGTAGAGAGACCCCAGGAACAGCAACGTGGTAAATGAGCAGTTAACCTGTTATCTAGTGATGATGGTTGAGGGATAAAAGCAAAAAACTGCGGATGCTGGAAATCCAAAACAAAAACAGAAACAGAATTACCTGGAAAAACTCAGCAGGTCTGGCAGCATCGGCAGAGAAGAGCACAGTTGACGTTTCGAGTCCTCGAGGACTGTGTTCTCCTCCGCCGATGCTGCCAGACCTGCTGAGTTTTTCCAGGTATGGTTGAGGGATGGATGGTTTGCCTTTGACCATTAGGTGAGGGAGGGTGTGGGGTGGTAACGTAAACTCTGAGCATTACCCTGAGCAGGTGATTTTGCCTGCATTGCAAACGGCCCTCGTTCCCCTCCCTGTGGTTAGTCTTGATCTAGTTGTTGGCCCGCAGTGGTCTTTGTTTTGAGTGAGTGTGTTCCAGTGTAACTGCAGGTTCCAGGTGCTGCTGAGTTAGTGGCGATTGTGTGACGATGGTTTTAATTAGAGATGGTCTTTTGAGAGCAGGTCTCTCGGACTCTGCTTGTAACAGCGGAGACTCCTGATTCCTGTCGCAAACCTTGAATGTTTCCCACAGGAAGATGCAGAGATCAGGACGTGCTGGAATAGTCACGTGACTTTATTTGGATTATTTTTCCAATTGGTAAAATTTTAATATTGTTAAAACGGAGGAGCAGACTGCAAAGGAAGCAGAGGTCGAAACCTTCAAAACAGATTATCTGAGTCATTATCTCATTTTGGTTTGTGGAATCTTGCTGTGCTGTTTTTTTTTTATTCATCCATGGGATGTGGGCATTAATGGCTACACCAACATTTATTGCCCGTCCCTCGTTCCCTCGTTGCCCTTGAGAAGGTGGCGGTGGTGAGCTGTTACCTTAAACTGCAGCAGTCCATGTGGTGTAGGTACACCCACAGTGCTGTTAGGGAGGCAGTTCCAGGATTTTGACCCAATGACAGTGAAGGAACGGTGATATATTTCCAAGTCAGGATGGTGAGTGACTTGGAGGGGAACTTCCAGGTGGTGGTGTTCCCATATTTCTGCTGCCCTTGGCCTTCTAGATGGTAGTGGTCACGGGTTTGGAAGGTGCTGTTGAAGAAAATCTGCTATGTTTCCTGTGTTACAACAGGTACTGCATTTCACCAAGTACTTCAATGGCAGTGATGGTCTTTGGGATGTTCTGAGATGCTGAAAGGTGCTAGAGTAATGTAAGCCTTACTTTTATGCTCCTTAACTCCTTTACCTCACATCCACAACCTTCAGTTTCAGCCCTGATTGATCTCCCAGACTTGCTCCTGACCATAAAGGTGTGTGCTTCCCTGTGTCGTAGAGATGAAACACCTGTGCACACCAGACAACCGCTACCAAACTGCCCTCAGATCGTCAGCAAGCTGTGAGGCGGTTGTTGAGTGGTGACACAAGGGACTTAACACCTGGCACCATTGAGTAGTGAAGTCTGCCTTTTGCCAGATCAGTATGAATCTGCCTCAGGACCGGTCACTCAAGCTGTGGCTACTCCATTTAGCTTTGTTCTATAACACAGGCCAAGTGAGAAAGGACCCAGCACAAGGGATCAAGGGCACACAGTGTATACAGACTCTGATCATGGGTGTGCTGTGTCCACCTCCACCCCAACATAACCATGTCTTCACACCACCTGAAGGTGTTACTTATTCTGTTCCATGTTTATTTTCCCCCCACGTGTTACATGAATCTGGTGGATGTGAGCTACATAGAATTTACAGAACGCAAACAGGCCACTGATCCAGCTAGTCTACGCTGGTGTTAATTGTTACAATTATGAGGTTTATAAGATTGTTATATTTTGGAACTGTATCTTTAATTTAAGGTAAAATGAAGGTGGTCATGTGACCTGTTCTGAAGTCTGCCTGACAGCAAACCTGGGTGATTTGATTGTTAGAGATTAAAGGGGGCCCAGACTGTTTTACTGGGAAGAAGATGCAAGTTGTTTATGCTTGGAGACAATTGCAGCAGCCTGTGCACTAAATAGTGGATAGGCTGTGAGTCTCCAAAGTCCCAGAAAAGTGTTGAGAATGTCGCACTGTAAACAGTTGTGCTTTAAACTGTCCATTTAGTTCCAAGATGAAAGAGAGTTTGGTTCTGAATGATAGCTAATCAGCATTTCTACCTGGAAACGAGGCCCATGTGATTCGTGTTGCTACGAAGATGGCCTTTGAGAGGGGAAGGATTTCTAACATGTCCCTGAAAACTAATGGACATTGTTAGTTTGCCAGGATCTGCGAGAGGGAGAGTTGCTAGAGGCCGAAAGTGTCTCTGACTCACCGTGCAGGGATGTAGATGGGAGCTCACACTCAGATTGAAAAGACCAAATTCATGGAGAATTAAAACAAGGAAGATACAACTAGCTTTAGCTAAAGGGAGAAGTCTCCAAGAAGGCAGGCACCATGAAAGACAATTCTGGAGTTTAAAGTTTCTAGGCTGGGAAAAAAGATCGGAAGTAAACCTTCGGGAGTTAAGAATCATTTTGGACTGATTCTGTCAACTCAAAGGAGAGTGTAACGTTTACCTGATGGTGTTTTTTTTTAAGTTGTGTTAAAAGCTCTGTTCTATAGCTTAAAGTATAAGTTGCTTACAAAAATTGTTTTGTCCGTAGCGCTTCTAGTCTATTTGTTACAGTAAATATCTTAAAATGTAAAATTTGTGTCATCCTTTCAGCTATAACTGGATGTTAGAATTTCTTTTTTTAATCCCCACAGTCTACGTGGGGATCGTAACACTAAGCTCCACATGATCCTCCCCCACCCCTCTTTATCTCGCCCCATGTGTTTATCCAACTTCCCCTTAAATTTATCTACGCTGTTCCCCTCAACTACAGCCTGTGGTAGTGAGTTCCACATTCTCCCCACTCTCTGGGTAAAGAAGTTTATCCAGAATTCCCCATTGGATTCATTCGCGACTAACTTATATTGATGACCCCCTAGTTCTGGTCTTCCCCTCAATCGGAACATACTCTCTATGACTTATCACAGACGTTTCTGAATTTGAAAGACCTCTATCAGGAAGCCTCTCAGCCTTATCTTTTCTAGAGAATAAGCCTCAGCCTATTTGATCACCACTGACTCACTCCTGCTCCCAGTTCTCTCTTGCTGGCTACCTCCAAACCTTCCACACTTCTCCATTTACAACCTCCACCCGACGAGACTTCTCAGCCCTTCTGGATGGGAGGGGGTGGTTAGAGAAGGTGTGCTTCTGAGCATCATGATGGGGGCTCTTTATCTGCAATTCTTGTGTTCTGCCCCAGACACTGCTCACTGCTGCCGATATCACTCAGCCTGATGGGTTGGGTTGTGGAATCAATCTCTGTTTGCTGGGGTTTCCATTGAGTGCGGTGTGCGGTCCTTTGATCCTGAAGCGTTTGGGTGCACCTTGCCAGGATTAGTGTGCAGGAGCACACTTCAATCCACTCTGCCCCGCCCCACACAGTCTCCGCTCTACACTCCACAGTCTCTCCATTGTTCACCTTTCACCTTCTCCTCCACTTGTTAAATGCTCTCCTTCATAATGCTCTTTTCTACTTTCTAGTTTCTTTCATTGAATCCCACGCACACACTGACTCTCACTGGGGTAAGGGTCCCACACACACTGACTCTCACTGGGGTAAGGGTCCCACACACACTGACTCTCACTGGGGTACAGGTCTCACACACACTGACTCTCACTGGGGTAAGGGTCCCACACACACTGACTCTTACTGGGGTACGGGTCCCACACACACTGACTCTCACTGGGGTAAGGGTCCCACACACACTGACTCTCACTGGGGTACGGGTTCCACACACACTGACTCTCACTGGGGTGCGGGTCTCACACACACTGACTCTCACTGGGGTACGGGTCCCACACACACTGACTCTCACTGGGGTAAGGGTCCCACACACACTGACTCTCACTGGGGTGCGGGTCTCTCACACACTGACTCTCACTGGGGTAAGGGTCCCACACACACTGACTCTCACTGGGGTAAGGGTCCCACACACACTGACTCTCACTGCGGTACGGGTCCCACACACACTGACTCTCACTGGGGTACGGGTCTCACACACACTGACTCTCACTGGGGTACGGGTCTCACACACACTGACTCTCACTGGGGTAAGGGTCCCACACACACTGACTCTCACTGGGGTAAGGGTCCCACACACACTGACTCTCACTGGGGTAAGGGTCCCACACACACTGACTCTCACTGGGGTAAGGGTCCCACACACACTGACTCTCACTGGGGTAAGGGTCCCACACACACTGACTCTCACTGGGGTACGGGTCCCACACACACTGACTCTCACTGGGGTACGGGTCCCACACACACTGACTCTCACTGGGGTACGGGTCCCACACACACTGACTCTCACTGGGGTACAGTTCCACAAACATGGACCTTCACTGGGGTACAGTTCCACACACACTGACCCTCACTGGGGTACAGTTCCACAAACATGGACCTTCACTGGGGTACAGTTCCACACACACTGACCCTCACTGGGGTACAGTTCCACACACATGGACCCTCACTGGGGTACAGTTCCACACACACTGACTCTCACTGGGGTACAGTCCACACACACTGACTCTCACTGGGGTACAGTCCCACACACACTGACTCTCACTGGGGTACAGTCCCACACACACTGACTCTCACTGGGGTACAGTCCCACACCCATTGACCCTCACTGAGTAGGGGTTCCACACACACTGACTCTCACTGGGGTACAGTCCCACACCCATTGACCCTCACTGAGTAGGGGTTCCACACACACTCACTCTCACTGGGTACTGGTCCTACACACACTGACTCTCACTTGGGTGCAGTTCCCCGCGCACATACACACTCACTGGGGTACAGTTCCACGCACACTGACCCTCACTGGGGGTACAGTTCCACACACACTGACCCTCACTGGGGTGCAGTTCCCCACACACACACACACACACACACACACACACTCGCTGGGGTATGGGTCCCACAGGTGTTGGCCCTTGGGCTGGGTTCAGTGGGGTTATGGTCATAGGTAGAAACCGAGACTGGTATTTGTTTTTAAATCCCCTTCTCCATCAGCCACACCAATTCTAGGGCTGCTCCAGCAGCGTCTCCGACACTATATATTAAATCTCAAACGTTCTCTCCCCTGTTGACAGATCAGTGTGCGTCTGCCCTCTGCTTTGTATCACTTGGTGCATATTGCAAATATATTAACAGACTTAGGAATGCAAGCAGCATTAGCTCCTATCAGCCTAATATTATTTGATAAATCAGACCCACCTTCTCCCCATATCCCTTAATCCCGCCGACTCCCATTCCCTGCGATCCATTCCCCAGAAACATTCCCCTTGTCCCTTTCTTCTGCCAGTCCCTCTAACAAACTAAATTGCATTAGCATTTTTGAGTGGTGAAAGTCCCTTCTGCTCTCCCTGTGATTGCCATTTGTCTCGGAGGGCGGGGGTGTGTGTGTGCGCCATGTGCAGCCGCTTACTGCACGCTGCTTTGGTTGTAGGAAGCAGGAAGATGGTTACTGGAAAGTGTGTGGGGGTTTGGTAGAAACAAGAGGGGCATTTCCCTGCTCTTTGGAGGTTACTGTAATGCACATTGAACCCTGACTCAGCACCTGGCTCGGAGTAAGTGGGCAGGTACGTGGGTGGGGAAATTCTCTGTCCATTGATGCTAATCAGTGCCATGACAGCCAGTGTGTATTCTGGGCACCCTGCGCATGGGGGAGACTGAGTAGCTGAGTTTGATGATTAAACCTGAGAGTGAAGTCCATCCCCATGCCTGGTGAGACTTTGTGCTCTGGTTGGTCAGGCTGGTGGGTCTCAGTGGTCAAGCAGCAGTGAGTGCCTGTACTCCCTGTTAGTGTCATGTCAATGACATTATTGTGGTTAAGAGAAACAGGCGATGAGTATTAATGGTCTTTGAGCACACACATAGGAGATGGCGAGGACACTGGGTCAAGTGGGAGGAGAGCTAAGAGACTGAACAAGTAAATAAACTCTCTCAATAAAGGAAAGCTCTGTGTCTTGTTTCTGCCTTTACCAACTGGCTTAGATCCTGTTAACATTGCCCATCCTTTCAGTCCCCCACCATTTCCCCCTCCACTCGGGACCCCCTCAACACCACCCCGCCTCCAACTCAAACCTCTCTCTCCAAAAGCATCTTCATTTCAACACACGCTAATTAACTCCGTGTAACCCTTACTTAAAAAAATATTTCCCAACACCCTCCCTTACCCCGAATTCCCTCCTGTTTATCCCACCCCCT
Source organism: Cetorhinus maximus (assembly GCF_964194155.1). Classification (NCBI taxonomy): domain Eukaryota; kingdom Metazoa; phylum Chordata; class Chondrichthyes; order Lamniformes; family Cetorhinidae; genus Cetorhinus; species Cetorhinus maximus. The sequence goes on along the minus strand of NW_027598226.1, from coordinate 13,865 downwards.
CGGAATTCTCTTCGGGGGGGAACAATTTGCCCCCTAGTCAGTCCCACCCTCGGGGATTTTGGAAAATCCCCAGTGCTCAGAATTGTTTCTTCGCGTCCAGGTGAAGGAGACCTGGGTCTAGAGCCTTTCCCCGGTGCCTGGGGAGTTATTTCAACGCTCTGCGTCTGCTCAGCTTGGGCAGAGGGACCCCCCTCTCTGGGACACGCATCAGATCGTTTGCTAACTTCATTCTGATATCTGTCCTCTGACGGTTAATGTACTAAAGCCTGCTCTATTCTGCAACGTGAATCTGTTGGCCAGCGGCAAGCTGGGGGGGTTGGGGTGATGATGTGCGGTTGTCTGGTTTGATCTTTCCCAATGTCACTGATCAGTTGGAAGCTTTCTCGTCATTTGGTGTTGTACAGTCCCAGATTTCTGCTTTATAGTTTGATTCATGCTTGGCAATGGGCTTCACAAGCAGTGAGTCAAAGATCCGTTCTAAAATGAATTTGTTTTGTTCTTTTTTTATATATATATATTTTGGTGGGGATGGTGTATTTGTGAAATTCAGTCTGTGTTCAAAGGACAAATTTGTGTTGATCAGGGCGAATGTCACAGGTACAGGAGAATGCAGCAGGTTCAACAGTCAAGAGGTTTAAAGCGAGAAAAACCTAACGAGGTCCTTTGTTTATGCCTGAGATGAAGAACGAGGGTCTGAGTGACTGAATTCCACACATATAAATCGTGTAGCGACAGGCTGTGGTTACAGGCGTGAGTCATGCTTGCGTTTGAAGTGAGCTGTTGAGGGGAGGAAACTGTGTAGATGCAAAGATTGCAGCCTCTGAATGTAAGGAAGCAGACGGCTAGGAGTGCGAGTGACCAGAGTCATATCGCCCACCTAATGTGCAGCTACAAGCACATGTCAGCGGGATTAGAGAAGCTGGGTGTTGTGCTGTGAACTGCTGTTTGTGCAGGGTTGCGCGGCAGGGCTGTGGGTGAGTACAGAAATGCCTTCTGATTTACCTAACAAAAGGCAGAAGGTTGAGGGACTGATCTCTGTTAATGTTCCAAAAAACGCATTGAAGTTTTTTATTTTAATGACGTTATTCTCAATGTGCTGATCTCTGTTGATTATTTATTGAATGTATTAGAAACAGAGGATTCTGTGTTTGGACTGATGAGTGTCCCAGGTCACAGAGTGTGCTAAAAGTTGAATATTCACAACTGTTGAACTGTGTAAACGCAGTCTCACTGGAGTCAGGAGCTGTCTGTAGTGGAACTGTGTGTGACAGTGCACTGACCAGGCATGAGGAAAGAAAGATTTGCATTTATATAGCACCTTTCACAACCATAGGACATCTCAAAGCACTTGACAGTCATTAAGTATTTTTAAAACTGTAGTTATTGTAATTTAGGAAATGCAGCAACCAATTTGTGCACAGCAAGATCCCACAAATAATCATACGATGATTAGATCATCTGTTTTTGGTCACAGGATAAATATTAACCAGGACACTGGAGAGAGCGCCCCTGCCCTCCTTAGTTTAATGTCTCATTCCATTACCTCTGACAGTGCAGCACCGACCGGTACTGCGCTGGAGTGTCAGCCTGGATTTTTGCACTCAAGTCTCTGGATTGGGATTTGAACCCACAAGCTACCACTCAGAGGTGAGAGGGTTACCCACTGAGTCACAGCTGACACGTGAGTTGTGTGTGAGGATTGATGTTCCATAACCTTATACTGACACAAGGTACAGTTGTGACAGTCACTGCTCGGTGTTTAGTTGGTCGCTTTCCAAAATTGGACTTGGAGACTTAAAGGAGATGTATGATGCTGCCAAGATCAGTGATAGGCCTGAGGATTGGGAAAATTTTAGAATTCAGAAGAGGATAACTACATATGACCAAACGAACAAGGAGCAGGAGGAGGCCACTCGGCCCCTCGAGCCTGATCCGCTATTCAGTGAGATCATGGCTAATCTTATTGTAACCTCAACTCTACATTCCCGCCTACCCCAGATAGCCTGTCACTGCCTTGTTAATCAAGAATCTATCTAGCTCTGCCTTAAAAATATTCAAAGACTCTATTTCCACTACCTTTTGAGGAAGAGAGTTCCAAAGACACTCAACCCTCCAAGAGAAAAAAATTCTCCTCATCTCTGTCCTAAATGAGCGACCCCTAATTTTTAAACAGTGACCCCTAGTTCTAGATTCTCCCACAAGAGGAAACATCCTCTCCACATCCACCCTGTCAAGACCCCTCAGGATCTTATACTAAAAGAATAAAAGAGGGAGAAATTGGAGTATGAGAGAAGAATAACAAGAAATATAAAAACAGACCGTGTAAAAGCTTCTACAAGTGTGTAAGAAGGAGGAGAGTAGCTAAAGTAAGCATTGGTCCCTTAAGAGGGCGAGACTGGGGAATTAACAATGGGAAACAAGGAAATGGCAAAGACTTTGAACAAATATTTTGTATCTGTCTTCACAGTGGAAAACACTAGAAACATCCCAGGATTAGAAGAAAATCAAGAGGCAAAATATAGGGAGGTAATTAAAACAATCACTATCATTAGGAAAAGTAATGGTACTAAAGGGTGGCAAATCCTCTGGACCTGATGGCCTGCATCCTAAGGCCTTAAAGGAAGTGGCTGCAGAGATAGTGGTTGTAATCTTCCAAAATTCCCTAGGTTCTAGAAGTGTCCCATCCGATTGGAAAACCACAAATGTAACTCCTCTATTCAAGAAAGGAGGGAGTCAGAAAGCAGGAAACTGTAGGCCAGTTAGCCTAACCTCTGTCATTGGGAAAATGCTAGAACCCATTATTAAGGAGGTAGTATCAGGACATTTAGAAAATCAGACAGAGTCAATATGGTTTGTGAAAGGGAAATCATGTTTAACAAATTTATTAGAGTTCTTTGAAGATGTAACAAGCAGGGTGGAGAAAGGGGAACCAGTATATGTGCATTTCAATTTCCAAAAGCACTTGTTAAGATGCCACATAAAAAATAAGAGCTCATGGTGTTGGGAATGTTATATTAGCACCGAGAGAGGATTGGCTAACTAACAGGAAACAGTGTCAGGATAAATGGATCATTTCCAGGTTGGCAAACTGTAACTAGTGAAGGGCCATGGGGATCAGTGCTGGCGCCCCAACTATTTATGATCCATATTAATGATTTGGATGAAGGGACCGACTATATCGTAACCAAACTTGTGGATGATACGAAGATAGGTAAGAAAGCAAGTTGTGAGGAGGATATGAAGAATCTGCAAAGAGACATAAATAAGCAAAGTGTGTGGGCAAAAGTTTGGCAGATGGAGTATAATGTGGGGAAATGTGAGGTTGTCCACTTTGGCAGGGAGAATGGAAAAGCAGAATATCCTGGTAGATAATCAGCGTGGTTTTAGATCGGAAAGAACCCCGGGAAATGTATTTTGTAAGCTATAACTGTGATATTTTTGTTTCAGTACCAAAGGTTCCTCCTTAGAAATCCAAATACTGTCAATGACCTAGCTTCAAGCTCCGAAAGAGATGAACTTACTCACATGGCAATACTGGATTTATCAAAAGCCTTTGACAAAGTTCCTCATGAAAATCTCTTGTCCACACATCACTACTGTGGAATCAGGAGGACATTGTTCAATTGGATCCTGCACTTCCTAACCAACAGAAAGCAAAGAGTGGCGCGTGGTGGGGAATCATCATCTCCTAGAGATGTCCTCTCCGGACTTCCCCAGGGAACTGTGTTGGGACCCTTACTCTTTTTGACATACGTAAACAACCTTCCCGACAAGTTAAAAAAGCAAGAGTGCGACTGTTTGCTGGTGACTGTGTAGTTTCCGCATCAGGAAAAACTCAAATTCACATCAATTCACTACAGGATGATCATCTGGAATAGCAAAAAATGGCAGGACCATTGATGGCATTCAGTGCCAAAAAATGCTATGTCAAGTCCATCAACAAGTAGCTTTAAGTTCTGTAATCAAATTCTCCAACACAAGATGCACAACCACACTGGAGGTTCATCTTAAAAACAATCTTCAATGAGGATTCCATATTCAGCAGATAACACCCGAAGCAAAAAGGGCTCTTGGATTTCTGAAGGAGGAATCTTTGGTATTGCATCAAAAATTTCAGTTTTAGATTACCAAAAATGTGTTTGTCCAGTCCTGGAATATGTAAGTTGTGTGTGGGATCCTTATATGGCGAGAGATATAAATAAGATTGAAACGATCCAGAGACCTGCTGCACGAATCCATGTGGGAAATACACCAGTGTTACATCCTGGATCAAAGATTTGGAATGGGAATCACTACAGCAAAGGAGGAAAAAGAATAGACTGACTATCTTCTATAAAACCTGGAATGGACTGGTGGGAATTGACAGAAACAAGTACCTCGCGCCCTCCAGCAATGACAAAGCAAGAGGTCACCATCCACACAAACTACAAAGACCATTTGTTTCCAAGACAGTGCATCAACAATCTTTCTTCCCAAGGACAATCTCACAGTGGAACAAGCTGCCAAAAGAAGTAATCACTGGAAATCTCCAAGACCCATCCTTAGATTATTCCCATTTAAAAGTTTTCATTATCACGACTACTTTCTCAGCAGTTCATGCCTGGTTTAGCCAGCACTACCCAGATAAATGCTGGTGGAATATGGATATTGGTCTGTGATGCTGATACAACTAAAGCAGAAGTGGAGTGAGACTCAGAATGCTGCGGTACAGAGGGATCTGGGTGTCTTTGTACACGAATCACTGAGAGCTAACATGCAACTTCAACAAGTAATTAGGAAGGCAAATAGAATGCTGGCCTTTATTGCAAGCAGAATGGAATATAATAGTAATTAAGTCTTGCTAGTGTAAAGGGCATTGGAGAGACCGCACCTAGAGTACTGTGTACAGTTTTGGTCTCCATACTTAAGGAAGGCATATACTTGCATTGGAAACAGTTCAGAGAAGATTCACTAGGCTGATTCCTGAGATGACGAGGTTATCTTATGGGGAAAAGTTGAACAGGTTGGGCCTATACTCATTGGCGTTTAGAAGAATGAGAGGTGATCTTATTGAAACATGTACCATAGATGTTGATATATAATTCAGCCTTTGAAGCTCACAATTCCTCCAAAAACGGGTAGACCTACACACCAAGTATAAAATGTGCGTGTGGTCATGTTTTGAAATGTCATTGGTATTTGATGCAATGAGTGGGTGTGTCTTAAACTCCAGTGCAGCACAGCCCTTATCACCTGCTTGATCCCATGTGCCTAGTTATAAGGTAGGGGTAAGTAAAACATGCATTTGTGGGTGAAAAGCTGAGGCTTATACTCGCTGGTCATCAGCTGTCCCTCTTTCTGAGGATGACCTCTCCTGAGAGTGATGATTTTCTGCCATGGGTCTTGATGTGGTTGAACAGGCCAATTCTCAACTTGCAAATTTTTGGGCACATGGGGCAGGAGATCTCACAAGATAGTGAGATCTGGAGTGTGGGACTTGCTTCATTTTCTTTCTTTCTCTGCCACTGCTCTGCCTCATCACTAAGGTGTTCAGCGTCAAAGCATGATGCAGCTTGATGGACAGGTTGGCACCATTTTGAACGATTGGTAGCAAGCTCCTCCCGGTCATTACTGTCAATGCAGCCGCGCTTTAAGGGAAGCTTCAGAGTGTCTTGAAGCGTTTCTTTGCACTGGTCGTTTGAGAGTTGAGAAAACAGGACATGGTGGGGGAGACACTTTTTGTCTATCCGGACACAGTGCCCAGTCCATCGTGGTTGAACTTGCAGGAGTTTTGCCTGAATGCTCGTGAAGCTGGCTTCAAAAAGGACAGAGCGTTTGTTTGATGGTCTTCCTTGATGAGTCCGGAGCATGCGGCAGAGGCATTGCTGATGGAATTTCTCTGGCGCTCTTATGTATTGCTGATACACAGTCCAGGTCTCACTGCAGTACAGAAATGTGATGCTGATAACTGCCCCTGTACTCTAGGACTTTTGTTGACTTGCGGAGGTCTTTGTTGTCAAACACTCGCTTGCATAGCTTGTAGAAGGCTGAGCTGTCACAGCTGATCCAATGTTGGATCTCGCCGTCAGTGGTGGCCTTTTAAGAGAGGTAGTGGCCAAGGTGTGGGAAATGCTCAACATATTCCAGAGTGTCTGCTTCAACATATATGGAGGGTGGAATAGTTGCCTGACCGGGTATGGGTTGATATGAGTTTCATTTTGGCAACACTCAAGGACAGGCCAAATTTCTTGTATGCAGAATTGAAGAGATTGAGAGTGACTTACAAACCAGGTGCAGAGAGGGCAATGAGTCTGCAGTCATCTGCAAACTGTAGATCATGTATGTCTATGGTGGCCAGTTTAGTTTTGGCACAGAGGCAGCTGAGGTTAAAGAGTTTTCCATATCGGTGTGATTTAATACTGATACCAGAGGGCAGTTGATCTTTGATGAGATGACTAACCACCATCAGGTAGATTGTAAATATTCCAGGGGCTATCTCACAGCCTTGCTTGACCCCAGTCCAGATTTTGAAGGGGACTGTTTCAGATCCCCCACTCAAGACAGTTCAGCCACATCATCATGAAGCAGTTGCAGGCTTGTGGTGAAGTTTCTTGGGCATCCAAATCTCTGGAGTACAATCCACAGAGGCTCCCGATTTACAGAGTCAAATGTTTTGGTCAGGTCGATGAATGCAATGAAGAGTTCCTGGTCCTGGGTGTTTTTCTTGGATTTGTCTGGCAATGAAAACCATGTCAGAGGTTCTTCTGGAAGGTCTAAAGCCACACTGTCTCTGGGAGGATTTCCTAAACCACAGGAAGTAGGTGATTCAGGAGCATCTGTGTTAGGATTTTCCCTGCTAGGGACAAGATGGAAGTATCTCAATAGCAGGCTCAGTGGGCCAAATGGCCTGCTCCTGCCCCTGCCCCTGTATCTTATGATGTTATGCCTCAGTGTCAATTGCCTTGAGGCTGTGTGGCATGTGACTGATTAAGAACAAGCCTGTTTGCAAGTCTGGGGTCACCAGAGAGGGCGACCGGCCAGGGTCATGCTTAGCAACCTGGGCTCAGTTCCAGTGAAGATTCCATGTGATTTCCCTATGTGTTCTTGTATTGACAATTCCCACATATCCAACATGTTTTACCCCCACCTCCTGTATTGGCACTGCCATTTTGTTAAGAGTCCTGGGTAATTCTCTCGGCTCATCCTATTGTTGCTGTCACTAGTTTTCCTCGCTCCGTGTTAGACTCACTCTCGCACTCTTTCCGTATTGATTAGGGGGGGAGTCAGTGGCGCGATGGTAATGTCACTGGACCAGTAATCCAGAGACCCAGGCAAATGATCCATGATCTCGGGTTCAAATCCCACCACAGCAACTGGTGAAATTTGAATTCAGTTGATAAATCTGGAATTGAAAACTAGTTCTCAGGAATGGTGACCATGAAACTATCAATTGTCATAAAAACCCATCTTGTTCACTCAGGAAGGAAATTTCCCCTCCTCCCCCATGGCCGAGTGAGCCATTCGGTTCAAGGGCAACAAATGCTGGCCTTGCCAGCGATGCCCGCGTCCCATGAAGGAATTGAAACAAAGCCTCCGCTTGACCAGCTTTTGAACATAAATAACCTACATGAGTGTTAGCCCTGGCTCTGTGAGTAACTCTGTCACCTCTGATCTAGAAGGTTGTGGGATCAGGTCCCACTCCAAAGACTTGAGCACAAAGATCTACACTGACTCTGTGCCACCTTTCAGATGAGACGTTAAATCGAGGCCCCCTCAAGTGGATGTATAAGATCGTGTGGCACCATTTCAAAGAGCAGGGGAGTTCACCCTGGTGTCCTGGCCAACATCTATCCCTCAGGTCAGCCACACACACAAAACAAAGATTATCCGGTCATCATCACTTTGCTGTTTCTAGGATCTTGCTGTGTGTAAATTGGCTGCTGCATTTCCTACATTTTCAAAAATAAAAGTATTGGCTGTAAAGACAAGTCTTTCTTCTTCCTTCCCACCACCCACCTGCTGCCCCCCTTATCCTTAAACCCTGCCCCAGGAACTGGTGTCTGTGAGGCACCTCCTTGAGTGAGGAGAAGTTGTTTAATTTATCCATGGGATGTGTGACATAGTTAGTTATTGCCCTGGAGAAGGTGGTGCTGAGCTACAAACGAGGTTTATAATTCTCTTGGAATGTAGAAAGTTAACGGGTGATTTGATCGAGGGGGTTTTTAGGATTTTGAATAAATTGATGGAGGGGAAACATTCCCACTGATGCAGGGGTCAAGGACAGGGACATGAGCTTAAGATCAGAGCCGGGCCATTTTGCAGAGAAGTTTAGAATCTTAAAGCAAAGGAGAGTCAAAGTGTGAAAATCCCTCCCACAAAAAAAAAATAGATAATTAGTTAATAATTTTAAACCCGACAATGATTTTCCAGACAAGGGGTTTAAAAGGATATCGCCCCAAGGAAGTTGGGTGGAGTTAGGATACAAACCAGTCATGAAATAAAACAGGAAGTGTTTAAAATTCTCAGCAGTTCTGACAGCATCTTCTGTGGAAAGAGAAACAGTTAACGTTTCGAGTCTTTGGAACTTCGAAATCAGGTTTCCCTCTCTCCGCAGATGCTGCCAGACCTGCTGAGTATTCCCAGCCCTTCCAGTTCTTATTTCAGTGTCAGCGGTGATTTACTCAGGAGGCTGATTAACCGCCTCCTGTTCCTGTGACCCGTGTTTGCAAGAAGCCAAACCGAACCTTGAACTGACTGGTTACTGCCTGATGTTTTATAAATAGTGACCTGTGACCGATCAGTTGCCAATGGTGGAGCTTTGCTGTTTAATGCTGTCCCCGTGTGCGATTCTGTCCAACAAGGATGGTCAGCTTGTGATTGTGCGGTTACACCCTCTCACGATGTTTATTTTAAATCTCTTTTCGTTACAGATTTTCTGAAAACAGTTTGAAAATAAAACACGAGTCAGAAATCCGGATCCCCCCAGTCCCGTCACCAAAACCCGCAACCAATCAAATGCACCCGGACAGTAAACTGACCAATCACGGCAAGCCGGTCAACAGCAGTGCCCCACCCCTGAATGCAAGCCAGGGAACGGCCTGTGGCCTGGGGTCAAAAGCAGCGGGAACAGGGAGTCACGGTGGGAAAGCCAGCCAGATCTCCCCGGGAAGCTCGGGGCTGAAAGGCAGCCAGAACTCCGTGTCAAACCTCGGAGCGCTGAAAGGGAAAGTGAAACGGGAAAGGAGTATCTCTGTGGACTCGGGAGAGCAGCGGGAAACCAGCACGCCCGTCATAGACACCGAATCAAAAGGTGGGTCTGCGTAGAAGCTGCTGGAGCCGGGAGGATTGAACCAGGAGTTCCAGACTACGGGGAACGTCGCAATGGAGGGAGGCCATTCAGCCCCACAAGCCTGTTCCTCCATTCAAGGAGATCGTGGCTGACCTAACTCCATATGCCCATCTTCTCCCCATCCTTAAAAAGTCCCATCAATCTCAATTTTAAAATTAATAATTGATCTAGCGTCAACTGCTGTCTGCAAAAGAGAGTTTCAAACTCCTACCAGCCTTTTGAGGGTAGGAGTGATTCCTAATTTCACTCCTGAAAGGCCTGTCTCTAATTTTTAGCCCATGTCCCCTTGGTCCTAGACTCCCAAACAGTGGGAATAGTTTGTCTCTATCCCGCCTCTCAGTTCTCCTTCGGAGTACGGGCAGTTGACTGAGCTGCTCCTGATGGAGAGGACCGAGTGTGTGGGCGGGGGGCAGGGAGGGGTGCGGTGGTGACAGAGGGCAGAGAGAGCCTATCCTACATGGCTTGGCGCAGTTACCCTGTCGCAGGGCAAGAGGACCATGGAGGGATTTGAAAGTGAGGATGATGATGTTGCTGCTGGAGCAGAAGCAGCCGGTGACGTTTTGAGCGCTGGTGCTGGGAATGGGAATGTGAGACTTGCGTAGGTGAGAATATTGGCCGCAGCGTTTTGAAAAGATTAAACAATTCAAGCTGATGACGTTGTAACCGTGCAAATTGAAAATGGTCTATTTTGAAATTTACATGTGTCCAGTCACATTTTTAGAAAAATGTTATATTGTGATTGCAAAGTGAATTTCTTTGTATTTTTACTACATTCACGGGATGTGGGTGTCGCTGGCTATGCCGGCATTTATTGCCCATCCCTAATTGCCCTTGAGAAGGTGGTGGTGAGCTGCCTTCTTGAACCGCTGCAGTCCGTGTGGTGTAGGTACACCCACAGTGCTGTTAGGGAGGGAGTTCCAGGATTTTGACCCAGTCTCAGTGATATATTCCCAAGTCAGGATGGTGAGTGACTTGGAGGGGATCTTCCAGGTGGTGGTGTTCCCATCTGGCGTCTCATGCAGATATACCATCTATCTGCTGCCCTTGTCCTTCTAGATGGTGGTGGTTGTGGGTTTGGAAGGTGCTGCCTAAGGGGCCTTAGTGAATTCCCACAGTGCATCTTGTAGGTGGTACACACACTGCTGCTACTGTTGTCGGTGGTGAAGAGAGTGAATGTTGAAGGTGATTATGAAGGAATTTGATAGAGTAGATGTGGGGAGGATGTTTCTACTTGTGAAAGAGATTAAAACTAGGGGTCTTAAATATAAGATCATCACTAATAAACCCAGTAGGAATTGAGGAGAAATATCGTTACCAAGAGAGTGATGAGAGTGCGATTGAGGTGAATAATATGGATGCATTTAAGGAGAAAGTTGGATAAACACGAGGGGAAAGGAATAGAAGGATATGGTGATAGGATGAGAAGAAGAGGGTTGGGAGGAGCTTAAATTTACAATCCCCAAACCCAGAGCAAAAGTTGGTTAGTGATCTCAGGGTGGACAGGGCTTGGTGTAGGTCAGGATAAGGGGAGCAGAGTTCTGGTTGAACTGAAGTGAACTCTGGAGGGGTGATTACAGAGATACCTTCTCTAATGTATTTCATGCAGTTTAATAAATGTTTATTCTCTACTTGGTTGTTGGGCACCGGGAGAAAGACTCCTGTTCAGAATAATGCCGTGGGTTATTTATATCTGCATGAGACGCCAGATGGGACCTCGGTTTAATGTCTCACCTGAAAGGTGGTGCCTCTGACAGTGTAGCACTCCCTCAGTGCTGCACTGGAAGTTGGGCTGGAGTCTCTGCAGCGGGACTCAGACCCACAACCGTCTGACTCAGAGGTGAGTGTGCTACCCACCTGGGCCATTGCTAGCGGGAAACCACAGTGACCTCGGGAGAGGAGGGAGATGCTCTGCGTTGATTGCAGTATCGGTAAACTGTGGAGGGCACATAGCTCAGAGCCTGGGCCTGGTGGGGAGGTTCTGCTCAGTGGCCCATTTCTCTGTGGCACTCAACCAGGAGGAGACCTTTCAGCCCCTTGAGCCCGTACCACCATTCAATGAGATCATGGTTAGTCTACAGTCTAGCTTCCCATATCTGCCTTTGTCCCATACCCTTTAATAACTCTCAGTTTCAAAGCAAACAATTGATCTAGTATCACTTTTCATTTGCAGAGGACTGTTCCAAATTGCTAACTCTCAGGTCCGTTATTGGAAAAGCCCTCCCGGGATTTGAGAGAGATATTGCTTTTTTTTCACCAATAGCCAATGGGAGTTAACCACATTCGATCAGTTTCTTACTGAAATGGTCGCGGGAATGGTAATTAGCATCGCTGTCCCTTGGCAGCGCTCCAATCTGATTGGCCCACAATCGCCCAATGATTTATCGGCCCAGTGTAACAGAAAGCTGGGCACGAGATTGAAATCAGATCAAACAGGAGCTTATTGAGATAGTGCCCAGACCATTAGACTGCACAGGGACACGGGGAGTGCAGCCTGAGTATTCACAACAACTTGTATGCATAGAGCAACAACATCGTGTAACATCCCCAAGACACTTCACAGGAATATTATCAAACAAAGTTCCACATCAGGGGGACCACAGCTTGGTCAAAGAGGTTGGTTTTAGGGAGCATCTTAAACAGGCGGAAAGTGAGCTGGAGAGGCAGAGAGGGTTGGACCAGTTGTTCCTGGGGTTAAGGTGAGGCTGTCAGTGGCGGAGTGATTAAAATCGCAGATAACCAGGAGGCCAGAATTAAAGGAGTGCGGAGACCTCGGAGGGCTGTGGGGCTGAAAGAGGTTTAAGAGATGGAGAGGGGAGGGGTGAGGCCAGGGAGGAATTTGAAAATGAGCATTTTAAACCGGGGATATTGGGAATGTGGGAGCCAATGTAATTCAGCGAGCACGGCGATGGGTGAATGGGATGAGGTGCAAGTGGATTTGGAGATGGGCAGCAGAGTTTTGGATGAGCTGAAGTTTACGGGAGGTTAGAGGTGGGAGGCCGGCCAGAGCTGAGCGAGATTTGACCCAACTCCGCAACCTCCGTCAGTGAATGTGACGAGCAGCAAGTTCAGTTTCACTCTTGCTGGGATCACCATCTCTTTATTAACAAGGTTTACAGAACCAACGTCCACTGGCATCTGTGCAGCCAATAGCCCAGCTCCCCAAAGCCCACGGCTCAGCCCTGTACCCCAAAAATCTGCCCCCTGACAGCCCCCGGTTCCGGTCAGTACCATGTTGTGAGCTCCGAGGGATGCAGCAGGCTCTGGGATCTCCTCTATCTCGGTGCTTTGATCCAGTGGGAATCCCCTGGGCCCTGTTAGTTATCGAGAGGGATGGAGCTTGATGCTGCTCTGTTAAGACGTGTTTAAACCTCGAGCAGAGAGCGCCCGGCCTCTGACAGTGAATCGATTGCAATGTGTGTGTGTGTGTGTGTCTGAGGAAGGTGACCCCCGTGTGGGGGCCTGACATTGTCTTGCTGCTGATGTATCGTCGCTGTTTGTGTTTCTCTGACAGTAGACGGTGCTCCCCGGAGTAAGAGGCGGTGTGTTCTGGAGCGCAAACAGCCGTACAGCGGGGACGAGTGGTACTCGGGTCCTGACAGTGAGGATGAGGATAAATCTGGAGTGGCTGCTCACAGTGAGTGAAGCTGAACGAGTTGTTTCAGCAAAACACCTTGTGCCAACACAGCCGCTTTTAATTATTAACTGTTCACTAAAATTCTGCTCCCCTCATTTCTAAGTTTTCTCGCTACACCGCGTCAGGAGGAGGCCATTCGGCCCGTCAAACTAGCTCCGCCATTTCATTAGACCGTGACAGATCTGAACTTTGACTCCGTTTATCTGTCTCTGCTCCGTATCCCTGAATCCCCGGAACCAACAAAATCCTATCAGTCTCAGTTTAGAAATTTCCTATTAGCGCCCAGGGGAGGGGAGACAGTTCCAGATTTTCACTCCCCTCTGTGTGAAGAAGTGTTTCCTGACCTCACCCCTGAACGGCCTGGCTCCAGTTTTAAGGTCATCCTAGTACATCATCAAATTTGGATATTTAGTTCTTCACCTGAATCCTTAAACTTGGTGATTTTCAGCGATCCAAAACTCCATTCTCCCCCTCCCAGCTCCACCACCACCACCACCCCCCCCTCCCCCCACATCCAATATCCCAATCACATGCTTTCTCCCCGATGCCTCCCCCAGTCGCTCTGTCTGATGTCTTGTCTAGTGGGGGAAACAGGGATTTGGGGTGAGGGTTGGATTTGCCAGTGTGCAGCACCACCTGGTGGCCATCAGCTACCCAGCCACTGACATTGTGAGAGACTCACTGCCCCCTGCAGTCTCTGTCTCTCTCTCACACTCTCTCTCTCACTCTCTCTCTCTCTCACACACTCTCTCTCTCTCTCACACTCTCTCTCTCTCTCTCTCTCTCTCTCACTCACTCTCTCTCACTCACTCTCTTCTCTCACTCACTCTCTCTCTCATTCACTCTGTCTCTCACTCTCTCTCACTCTCACTCTCACTCTCGCTCTCATTCACTCTCTCTCTC
>NW_027598225.1:0-50718 GCF_964194155.1 Cetorhinus maximus | reverse complement strand
GATGGAGGGGAGAGGAGAGGCGAGGAAAGCTGAGAGAGAGGAGTGGAGAGGGAGAGTGAGAGGATAGGGGGAGGAGAGGGACAGGAAAGGGAGAGGAGAGGGAGCGGAGAGGGAGGGAAGAGGAGAGGGAGAGAGGGTCGAGGAACAGTAGATGAGAGGAGAGGAGAGGAGGGGAGAGGAGAAGAGAAGAGAAGAGAGGAGAGGAGAGGAGAGGGAGCGGAGAGGTGGAGGGGGAGCGAGGGGGACTGAGAGGAGAGGGAGAGGAGAGGGAGAAGAGAGGGAGAGGAGTGGGAGAGGAGAGGAGAGGAGCGGATAGGAGAGGAGAGGAGAGGGGGAGGAGAGGAGAGGGTGAGGGAGAGGAGAGCGAGAGGGAGAGAAAATTTAGAGGAGAGGAGAGGAGAGGGAGAGGAGTGGAGAGGGAGATGCAGAGGAGAGGGAGATGAGAGGGAGCGGAGAGGAGAAGATGAGGGAGAGGAGAGGAGATGGAGAGGAGAGGGAGAGGAGAGGGAGAGTAGATGAGAGGAGAGGAGAAGATAGGAGAGGAGAGGATAGGGAGAGGAGAGGAGAGTAGGGGGAGAGGTGAGGAGTGGAGAGGGTGAGGAGAGGAGAGGGAGAGGGAGAGGAGTGGGAGATCAAGAGAAAAATTAGAGGAGAGGAGAGGAGAGGGAGAGGAGCAGAGATGAGAGGAGAGGAGAGGAGAGGGAGAAGAGAGGGGGAAGAGAGGAGAGGAGAGGAGGGGGGGAGGAGAGGGAGAGGAGAGCAGAGGAGAGGAGAGGAGAGGAGAGGAGAGGAGAGGAGAGGAGAGTAGAGGAGAGTAGAGGGGAGCAAAGGAGAGGAGAGGGAGAGGAGATGAGAGGAGATTAGAGGGATAGGAGAGTAGGGGGTGAGGAGGGGAGAGGAGAGGGAGTGGGCGAGGAGTGGGAGAGGAGAGGGAGAGGGAGTGGAGAGGGTGAGGAGTGGGAGAGGAGAGGAGAGGGAGAGGAGTGGAGAGGGAGAGGAGAGGAGAGGAGAGGGAGAGGGAGAGGAGAGGAGGGGGAGATGAGAGGGAGAGGATAGGGAGAGGAAAGGATAGGGAAAGGAGAGGAGAGGAGGGGGAGAGGAGGGGAGAGGACAGGTCGAGTGCGAGGAGTGGGAGAGGAGCGGAGAGGAGGGGGAAAGAAGAGGTTTTGGAGAGGGTGAGGAGTGGGAGAGGAGAGGAGAGGGAGAGGAGAGGGAGAGGAGAGGGAGAGGGAGAGAAAAATTAGAAGAGAGAAGAAGAGCGGAGAGGAGAGGAGAGGAGAGGAGAGGGAGAGGAGAGGGAGAGGGAGAGGAGAGGAGAGGAGAGGGAGAGGGAGAGGGAGAGAAAAATTAGAAGAGAGGAGAGAAGAAGAGCGGAGAGGAGAGGAGAGGAGAGGGAGAGGGAGAGGAGCGGGGAGGGAAAAGACTGTGAGAGGAGAGGAGAGTGAAGGGAGAGGAGAGGGAGAGGAGATGTTGAGGGAGATGAGATTGTGAGGAGAGGGGTAGGAGTGGAGAGGGAGAGGATACGGAGCGGGAGAGGAGAGGGAGAGGGAGAGGGAAAGGGACAGGAGATGAGATGAGAGGAGAGGAGAGGAGAGGAGAGGAGAGGAGAGGAGAGGGGGAGGGAGAGGGAGAGGGAGAGGAGAGGGAGAGGGAGAGGGAGAGGGAGAGCTGTGGAGAGGGAGAAGAGAGGGAGAGGAGGGGAGAGGAGAGCGAGAGGAGAGGAGACGGAGAGGCGAGGAGAGGAGAGCGAGAGGAGATGGAGAGGATAGGGAGAGGAGAGGAGGGGAGAGGGAGAGGAGTGGGAGAGGAGTGGAGAGGGAGAGGAGCGGAGAGGAGAAGAGAGGTGAGGAGAGGGATAAGAGGGGGGGAGGAGAGGAGAGGAGGGGAGACGAGAGGGAGAGGTGATGGAGTGGGAGAGGTAGAGGAGAGGGGAGGAAAGGGAGAGGAGAAGAAGAGGGAGAAAGGAGGGAAGGGTGAGGAGAGGAGAGGGAGAGGACGGGTTGAGGGTGAGGAGAGGATGAGGAGAGGAGGAGAGGAGAGGAGGGGACAATGAGAGGGAGAGGAGAGGGAGAGGAGAGGAGAGGGAGATGGAGAAGGAGAGGGAGAGGGAGAGGAGTGGAGAGGAGATTGAGAGAGAGATGAGAGGAGCGGAGAGGTGAGCAGAGGGAGAGGAGAGGTAGTGGAGATGGAGGGTGAGCGAGGGGGATTGAGAGGAGAGGAGAGGAGAGGAGAGAGAGAGGAGAGGGAGAGGGGGAGGTGAGGAGAGGGTGAGGGAGAGGAGAGGAGTTGGCGAGGAGAGGAGAGCTAGAGGGAGAGGAGAGGTCGAGGATATGAGAGGAGAAGGAGAGGGAGAGGAGAGTGAGAGGAGAGGGAGAGTGAGAGGAGAGGGAGAGGAGAGGGAGAGCGAGATGGGAAGGGAGAGGAGAGGCGAGGGAGAGGAGCGGGAGAGGAGAGGAGAGGTGGTGAGAGGAGGGGGAGAGGAAAGGGAGAGCGAAAGGAGAGGTTGAGGAGAGGAGAGATAGAGGAGTGGGTGAGGGAGAGGAGAGGGAGAGGAGAATGCGAGGAGAGGGGGAGGAGAGGAGAGGGAGAGGAGAGGGAGAGGAGAGGAGAGGAGATGAGAGGAGGGGAGATCAGAGGTGATGAGAGGAGAGGTAGAGGAGAGGAGAGGAGAGGAGAGGGAGTGGAGAGGAGAGGAGAGGAGAGGAGGGGAGAGGAGAGGAAGAGGGAGAGGCGATGGAGAGGAGTGCAAATAGTGCAATAGTGCAAATCTCCCCCAATTACTGACACTCCAAAACTGCAGCCCAACCTCAATTACTGACACTCCAAAACTGCAGCACACCCTCAATTACTGACACTCAAAAACTGCAGCACACCCTCAATTACTGACACTCCAATAGTGCAGCACACCCTCAATTACTGACCCTCCAATAGTGCAGCACTCCCTCAATTACTGACACTCCAATAGTGCAGCACACACTCAATTACTGACACTCCAATAGTGCAGCCCAACCTCAATTACTGACCCTCCAATAGTGCAACATACCCTCAATTACTGACACTCCAATAGTGCAGCACACACTCAATTACTGACACTCCAATAGTGCAGCACACCCTCAATTACTGACACTCCAATAGTGCAACATACCCTCAATTACTGACACTCCAATAGTGCAGCACACCCTCAATTACTGACACTCCAATAGTGCAGCACTCCCTCAATTACTGACCCTCCAATAGTGCAGCACTCCCTCAATTACTGACCCTCCAATAGTGCAGCACACACTCAATTACTGACTCTCCAATAGTGCAGCACACCCTCAATTACTGACACTCCAGTAGTGCAGCACACCCTCATTTACCAGCACTCCAATAGTGAAGCACACCCTCAATTACTGACCCTCCAATAGTGCAGCACACCCTCAATTACTGACACTCCAATAGTGCAGCACACCCTCAATTACTGACACTCCAATAGTGCAGCACACCCTCAATTACTGACAATCCAATAGTGCAGCACACCCTCAATTACTGACACTCCAATAGTGCAGCCCAACCTCAATTACGGACACTCCAATAGTGCAGCACACCCTCAATTACTGACACTCCAATAGTGCAGCACACCCTCAATTACTGACACGCCAATAGTGGAGCACACGCTCAATTACTGACTCTCCAATAGTGCAGCACACCCTCAATTACTGACACTCCAATAGTGCAGCACACCCTCAATTGCTGACAATCCAATAGTGCAGCACACCCTCAATTACTGACACTCCAATAGTGCAGCACACCCTCAATTACTGACACTCCAATAGTGCAGCAAACCCTCAATTACTGACACACCAATAGTGCGGCACACCCTCAATTACTGACACTCCAATAGTGGAGCACACCCTCAATTACTGACACACCAATAGTGTGGCACACCCTCAATTACTGACACACCAATAGTGCAGCAAACCCTCATTAACTGCCCCTCCAATAGTGCAGCACACCCTCAATTACTGACACTCCAGTAAAGCAGCACACCCTCAATTACTGACACACCAATATTGCGGCACACCCTCCATTAGTGACCCTCCAATAGTGCAGCACACCCTCAATTACTGACACTCCAATAGTGCAGCACACACTCAGTTACAGATAATCCAATAGTGCAGCACACCATCAATTACTGACACTCCAATAAGGCAGCACACCGTCAATTACTGACACTCCAATAGTGCAGCACACCCTCAATTACTGACACAACTAAAGTGCAGCACACCCTCAATTACTGACACTCCAATAGTGCAGCACACCCTCAATTACTGACACTCCAATAATGCAGCACACCCTCAATTACTGACACTCCAATTATGCAGCACACCCTCAATTACTGACGCTCCAATAGTGCAGCACACCCTCAATTACTGACACAACTAAAGTGCAGCACACCCTCAATTACTGACACTCCAATAGTGCAGCACACCCTCAATTACTGACACCCCAATAGTGCAGCACACCCTCAATTACTGACACTCCTATAGTGCAGCACACCCTCAATTACTGACCCTCCAATAGTGCAGCACACACTCAATTACTGACACTACAATAGTACAGCACACACTAAATTACTGACACTCCAATAGTGAAGCACACCATCAATTGCCGACACTCCAATAGTGCAGCACACCCTCAATTACTGACACTCCAATAATTCAGCAAACCCACAATTACTGACACTAAAATAATGCAGCACAGCCTCAATTACTGACACTCCAATAGTGCTGCAAACCCTCAATAACTGACACTCCAATAGTGCAGCACACCCTCCATTACCGACACTCCAATAGTTCAGCACACTCTCAATTACTGACCCTCCAACATTGCAGCCCAACCTCAATTACTGACACTCCAATAATGCAGCACACACTCAATTACTGACTCTCCAATAGTGCAGCACACCCTCAATTACTGACACTCCAATAGTGCAGCACACCCTCAATTACTGACACGCCAATAGTGGAGCACACGCTCAATTACTGACTCTCCAATAGTGCAGCGCGCCCTCAATTACTGACACTCCAATAGTGCAGCACACCCTCAATTACTGACACTCCAATAGTGCAGCACACCCTCAATTGCTGACAATCCAATAGTGCAGCACACCCTCACTTACTGACACACCAATAGTGGAGCACACCCTCAATTACTGACACACCAATGGTGCGGCACACCCTCAATTACTGACACACAAATAGTGCAGCAAACCCTCATTAACTGCCCCTCCAATAGTGCAGCACACCCTCAATTACTGACACTCCAGTAAAGCAGCACACCCTCAAATACTGACACACCAATATTGCGGCACACCCTCCATTAGTGACCCTCCAATAGTGCAGCACACCCTCAATTACTGACACAACAAAACTGCAGAACACACTCAATTACTGACACTCCAATAGTGCAGCACACACTCAGTTACAGATAATCCAATAGGGCAGCACACCCTCAATTACTGACACAACAATAGGGCAGCACACCCTCAATTACTGACATGACAAAACTGCAGCACACACTCAATTACTGACACTCCAATAGTGCAGCACATCCTCAATTACTGACCCTCCAATAGTACAGCACACCCTCAATTACTGACACAACTAAAGTGCAGCACACCCTCAATTACTGACACTCCAATAATGCAGCACACCCTCAATTACTGACACTCCAATAGTGCAGCACACCCTCAATTACTGACACAACTAAAGTGCAGCACACACTCAATTACGGACACTCCAATTGTGCAGCACACCCTCAATTACTGACACTCCAATAGTACAGCACACCCTCAATTACTGACACTCCTATAGTGCAGCACACCCTCAATTACTGACACTCCAATAGTGCAGCACACCCACAATTCCTGACACTAAAATAATGCAGCACAGCCTCAATTACTGACACTCCAATAGTGCTGCAAACCCTCAATAACTGACACTCCAATAGTGCAGCACACCCTCCATTACTGACACTCCAATAGTTCAGCACACCCTCAATTACTGACACTCCAATAGTGCAGCACACCCTCAATTACTGACCCTCCAATAGTGCAGCTCATCCTCAATTACTGATACTCCAATAGTGCAGCACAACCTCAATTACTGACACTTCAATACTGCTGCACACCCTCAATTACTGACAGTCCATTGGTGCAGCAGACCCCCGAATACTCTCACTACAATAGTGCAGAAGAGCCTCAATTACAGACCCTCCAATAGTGCAGCACACCCTCAATTACTGACACTCCAATAGTGCAGCACACACTCAATTACTGACTCTCCAATAGTGCAGCACACCATCAATTACGGTCACTCCAATAGTGCAGCACACCCTCAATTACTGACTCTCCAATAGTGCAGCACACCCTCAATTACGGTCACTCCAATAGTGCAGCACACCCTCAATTTCTGACACTCCAATAGTGCAGCACACACTCAATTACTGACACTCCAATAGTGCAGCACACCCTCAATTTCTGACACTCCAATAGTGCAGCAAACCCTCAATTACTGACACTCCAATAGTGCAGCACACCCTCAATTACAGACAATCCACTAGTGCAGCCCACCCTCAATTACTGACTCTCCAATAGTGCAGCACACCCTCAATTTCTGACACTCCAATAGTGCAGCACACACTCAATTAGTGACACTCCAATAGTGCAGCACACCCTCAATTTCTGACACTCCAATAGTGCAGCACACCCTCAATTACAGACAATCCACTAGTGCAGCCCACCCTCAATTACTGACTCTCCAATAGTGCAGCACACCCTCAATTACTGACACTCCCATAGTGAAGCACACACTCAATTACTGACACTCCAATACTGTAGCAGACCCTCAATTACTGACACTCCAATAGTGCAGCACACCCTCAATTACTGACACCCCAATACTGCAGCACACCCTCAATTACTGACCCTCCAATAGTGCAGCACACCCTCAATTACTGACACCCCAATAGTGCAGCACACCCTCAATTAATGACCCTCCAACAGTGTAGCACACCCACAATTACTGACCCTCGAATAGTGCAGCACACCCTCAATTACTGACACTCCAATAGTGCAGCACACCCTCAATAACTGACACTCCAATAGTGCAGCACACCCTCAATTAATGACCATCCAACAGTGCAGCACAAACTCAATATCTGACACTCCAATAGTGCAGCACATCTTCAATTACTGACTCTCCAATAGTGCAGCACACCCTCAATTACTGACCCTGTAATAGTGCAGCACACCCTCAATTAATGACCTTCCAATAGTGCAGCACACCCTCAATTACTGACACTCCAATAGTGCAGCACACCCTCAATTACTGACCCTGTAATAGTGCAGCACACCCTCAATTACTGACCCTGTAATAGTGCAGCACATCCTCAATTACTGACCCTCCAATAGTGCAGCTCAACCTCAATTACTGACACAATAAATATGCAGCACACCCTCAATTACTGACACTCCAATAGTGCAGCACACCCTCAATTACTGACCCTCCAATAGTGCAGCAAACCCTCAAATACAGACACTGCAATAGTGAAGCACACCCTCAATTACTGACCCTCCAATAGTACAGCACACACTCAATTACTGACACTCCAATAGTGCAGCACACCCTCAATTACTGACACTCCAATAGTGCAGCAAACCCTCAATTACTGACACTCCAATAGTGCAGCAAACCCTCAATTACTGACACTCCAATAGTGCAGCACACACTCAATTACTGACAATCCAAATGTGCAGCACACCCTCAAATGCTGACCCTCCAATAGTGTAGCACCCCCTCAATTACTGACCCTTCAATAGTGCAGCATACCCTCAATCAAAGGCACCCCAATAGTGCAGCACACCCTCAATTACTGAGACTACAATAGTGCAGCACACCCTCAATTACTGACACCCCAATAGTGCAGCACACCCTCAATTAATGACCCTCCAACAGTGCAGCACACCCTCAATTACTGACCCTCCAATAGTGCAGCACACCCTCAATTACTTACACTCCAATAGTGCAGCACACTCTCAATTACTGACACTCCAATAGTGCAGCACAAACTCAATATGTGACACTCCAATAGTGCAGCACATCTTCAATTACTGACTCTCCAATAGTGCAGCACACCCTCAATTACTGACACTTATATAGTGTAGCACACCCTCAAATACTGACCCTCCAATAGTGCAGCACACCCTCAATTACTTACACTCCAATAGTGCAGCACACTCTCAATAACTGACACTCCATTAGTGCAGCACACCCTCAATTATTGACCATCCAACAGTGCAGCACAAACTCAATATGTGACACTCCAATAGTGCAGCACATCTTCAATTACTGACTCTCCAATAGTGCAGCACACCCTCAATTACTGACACTTATATAGTGCAGCGCACCCTCAATTACTGACACTCCAATAGTGCAGCACACCCTCAATTACTGACACTCCAATAGTGCAGCACACCCTCAGTTACTGACACTCCAATAGTGCAGCACACCCTCAATTACTGACACTCCAATAGTGCTGCACACCCTCAATTACTGACACTCCAATAGTGCAGCACACCTTCAATTACTGACCCTCCAATAGTGCAGCACGCCCTCAATTACTGACCCTCCAATAGTGCAGCACACCCTCAATTACTGACACTCCAATAGTGCAGCACACCCTCAATTACTGACACTCCAATAGTGCAGCACACCCTCAATTACTGACACTCCAATAGTGCAGCACACCCTCAATTACCTACCCTGTAATAGTGCAGCACATCCTCAATTAGTCCCTGATCTCTCTCTGTCCCATTAGCTGTCCCTGATATCACTCTTTGTCCGTTTTACTATCCCACTGAACTCCCTCTCAGTCCCTTTAATTGTCCCTGATGTGACTCTCTGTCGCTATAACTGACCCTGATCTCAATCTCTGTCCCTTTAACATTCCCGTGATATCACCCTCTGTCCCTTTAACCTCCCCCTGATCTCACTCTCTTTCCCTTTAACCTCCCCGCGATCTCACTATCTGTCCCTATAACCTCCCTGTGATCTCAGTCTGTCGCTTTAACCACCCCGTTAACTCTGTCTGTCCCGTCAACCACCCTGTGATCTCAATCTCTGTCCCTTTAACCTCCCCGTGATCTCACTCTCTTTCCCTTTAACCATCCCCTGATCTCACTCTCTGTCCCTTTAACTGTCCCCTTGATATCAAACTCAGTCACTATAACTGGCCCCCGATCTCAATCTCTGTCCCTTTAATAGCCCCTGCTCTCTCTCTGTCCCTTTAGCTGTCCCTGACCTCAATCTCTGTCCCTTTAACATCCCCGTCATCACACTCTCTGTACCTTTATCCTCCCGTGATCTCACTCTCCGTCCCTATAACCTCCCTGTGATCTCACTCACTGTCCCTTTAACCTCCCCGTATTCTCACTCTCTGTCCCATTAAACTCCCCATGATCTCAATCTCTGTCCCTTTAACCTCCCCGTGATCTCACTCTCTGTCCCTTTAACCTCCCCGTGATCTCACTCTCTGTCCCATTAACCTCCCCGTGATCTCACTCTCTATCCATTAAACCTCCTCGTGATCTCAGTCTCTGTGCCTTCAACCTCCATGTGATCTCACTCTCTGTCCCATTAACGTCCTAGTAATCTCACTCTCTACCTTTAATCTTCCCGTGATCTCAATCTCTGTCCCTATATCGTGCCCATGATCTCATTCTCTGTACCTTTCACTTACCCGTGATATCACTCTCTGTCCCATTAACCTCCCCGTGATCTCACTCTCTCTCCCTTTAACCTCCCCGTGATCTCACTCTCTCTCCCTTTAACCTCCCCGTAATCTCTCTATGTCCCTTTAACCTTCCCGTGATCTCTCTCTAGTCCCTTTAACCTCGCTGACCTCACTCTCTGCCCCTTTAACCTCCCTGATTTAGCTCTCTGTCCCTTTAACCTCCCCGTGATATCACTCTAACCCTTTAATCTTCCCGTGATCTCACTCTCTTTCCCTTTAACCTCCCCGTCATCTAACTCTCTGTCCCTGTAAACTCCCCATGATCTCACTCTCTGTCCATTTAATCTTCCCGTGATCTCAATCTCTGTCCATTTTACCTGCCCGTGATCTCATTCTCTGTCCCTTTCACCTCCCCGTGATCTCATCATCTGTCCCATTATCCTCCCCGTGATCTCACTCTCTGTCCATTTAACCTACCCGTCATCTAACTCTCTGTACCTTTAACCACCCCGTGATCTCACTCTCTGTCCCTTTAACGTCCACGTGATCTCACTCTCTGTCGCTTTAACCTCCCCGTAATCTCTCTCTGTCCGTGTAACCTCCCCGTGATATCACTCTCTGACCCGTTAGCCTCCCCGTGATCTAAATCTCTGTCCCTTTAACTTCCCAGTGATCTCAGTCTCTGTCCCTTTAACATTCCCTTGATCTCACTCTCTGTCCCTTTAACCTCCCTAATCTAGCTCTCTGTCCCTTTAACCTCCCCGTGTTCTCACTCTCTGTACCTTTAACCTCCCCGTGATCTCACTCTCTGTCACTTTAACCTTCCCGTGATTACACTCTCTGTCCCTTTAACCTCCCCGTGATCACAATCTCTGTCCCTTTAAACTCCCCGTGTTCTCACTCTTTGTCCCTTTAACCTCCCCATGCTCTCACTCTCTGTACCTTTAACCTCCCCGTGATCGCACTCAATGTCCCTTTAACCTCCCCGTGATCTCACTCTCTGTCCCATTAAGGTCGCCGTGATCTCACTCTCGATCCCGTTAACCTCCCCGTGATCTCACTCTCTGTCCCTTTAACTTCCCCGTGATCTCACTCTAGTCCCTTTAACCTCCCTGATCTCACTCTCTGTCCCATTAACCTCGCTGATTTAGCTCTCTGTCCCTTTAACCTCCCCGTGATCTCACTCTCTGTCCCTTTAACATCCACGTGATCTCACTCTCTGTCCCTTTCACCTCCCCGTCATCTCACTCTCTGTCCGATTAACCTCCCCGTGATATCACTCTCTGTCCCCTTAACTTTCCCGTGATCTCACTCTCTATCCCTTTAACCTCCCTTTGATCTCAATCTCTGTCCCTTTAACCACCCCGTGATCTCGCTCTCTGTCCCTTTAACTTCCCCGTCATCTCAATCTCTGTACCTTTTACGTCCCAGTGATTTCACTCGGTCCCTTGAACCTCCCCGTGATCTCACTCTCTGTCCCTTTAACCGCCCCGTGAACTCTCTCTGTCACTTTAACCTCCCCGTAATCTCTCTATGTCCCTTTAACCTTCCCGTGATCTCTCTCTAGTCCCTTTAACCTCCCTGACCTCACTCTCTGCCCCTTTAACCTCCCTGATTTAGCTCTCTGTCCCTTTAACCTCCCCGTGATATCACTCTCTGTCCCATTAAACTCTCCGTGATCTCACTCTCTGTCCATTTAATCTTCCCGTGATCTCAATCTCTGTCCATTTTACCTGCCCGTGATCTCATTCTCTGTCCCTTTCACCACCCCATGATCTCATCATCTGTCCCTTTATCCTCCCCGTGATCTCACTCTCTGTCCATTTAGCCTCCCTGTCATCTAACTCTCTGTACCTTTAACCACCCCGTGATCTCACTCTCTGTCGCTTTAACCTCCCCGTAATCTCTCTCTGTCCGTGTAACCTCCCCGTGATCACACTCTCTGTCCCTTTAAGCTCCCCGTGATCTCACTCACTGTCCCTTTAACCTCCTCGTGAAATCACTCTCTGTCCCTTTAACCTCCCCGTGATCTCAATCTCTGTCCCTTTAACCTCCCCGTCATCTCACTCTCTTTCCATTTAACCTCCCCGTCATCTAACTCTCTGTCCCTTTAACCACCCTGTTATCTCACTCTCTGTCTCTTTAATCTCCCCGTGATCTCACTCTCTGTCCCTTTAACCTCCCCGTGATCTCAGTCTCTGTGCCTTTAACCTCCCCGTGATCTCTCTCTCTGTCTAATTAACCTGCCCGTGATCTCACTCTCTCTCCCTTTAACCTCCCCATGATCTCTCTCTGTCACTTTAACCTCCCCGTAATCTCTCTATGTCCCTTTAACCTTCCCGTGATCTCTCTCTAGTCCCTTTAACCTCCCTGATCTCATTCTCTGTCCCATTAACCTCCCTGATTTAGCTCTCTGTCCCTTTAACCTCCCCGTGATCTCAGTCTCTGTCCCTTTAATCTTCCCGTGATCACACTCTCTGTCCCTTTAACATCCACGTGATCTCACACTCTGTCACTTTAACCTCCTTGTGATCTCACTATCAGTCCATTTAACCTCCCCGTGATCTCTCTCCATGTCGCTTTAACCTCCCCGTAATCTCTCTTTGTCCCTTTAAACTCTCCGTGATCTCACCCTCTGTACCTTTAACCTCCCAGTGATCTCACTCTCTGTCCCTTTAACCTCCCCGTGATCTCACTCTGTCCCTTTAAACTCTCCGTGATCTCACTCTCTGTACCTTTAACCTCCCAGTGATCTCACTCTCTTTCCCTTTAACCTCCCCGTGATCTCACTCTCTGACCCTGTAACCTCCCCGTGATCTCATTCTCTGTGCCTTTAACCTCCCCGTGATCTCACTCTCTGTCCATTTAATCTTCCCGTGATCTCAATCTCTGTCCATTTTACCTGCCCGTGATCTCATTCTCTGTCCCTTTCACCTACCCGTGATCTCATCATCTGTCCCTTTATCCTCCCCGTGATCTCACTCTATGTCCATTTAACCTCCCTGTCATCTAACTCTCTGTACCTTTAACCACCCCGTGATCTCACTCTCTGTCGCATTAACCTCCCTGTAATCTCTCTCTGTCCGTGTAACCTCCCCGTGATCACACTCTCTGTCCCTTTAACCTCCTCGTGAAATCACTCTCTGTCCCTTTAACCTCCCCGTGATCTCAATCTCTGTCCCTTTAACCTCCATGTCATCTCACTCTCTGTCCATTTAACCTCCCCGTCATCTAACTCTCTGTCCCTTTAACCACCTCGTGATCTCAGTCTCTGTGCCTTTAACCTCCCCGTGATCTCAGTCTCTGTGCCTTTAACCTCCCCGTGATCTCTCTCTAGTCCCTTTAACCTCCCTGATCTCATTCTCTGTCCCATTAACCTCCCTGATTTAGCTCTCTGTCCCTTTAACCTCCCCGTGATCTCAGTCTCTGTCCCTTTAATCTTCCCGTGATCTCACTCAATGTCCCATTAACCTACCCGTGATCTCACTCTCTCTCCCTTTAACCTTCCCATGATCTCTCTCTGTCACTTTAACCTCCCCGTAATCTCTCTATGTCCCTTTAACGTTCCCGTGATCTCTCTCTAGTCCCTTTAACCTCCCTGATCTCATTCTCTGTCCCATTAACCTCCCTGATTTAGCTCTCTGTCCCTTTAACCTCCCCGTGATCTCAGTCTCTGTCCCTTTAATCTTCCCGTGATCACACTCTCTGTCCCTTTAATGTCCCCGTGATCTCACTATCTGTCCCTTTAACCTCCCCGTGATCTCAGTCTGTCGCTTTAACCACCCCGTTAACTCTCTCTGTCCCGTCAACCTCCCCGTGATCTCAACCTCTGTCCCTTTAACCTCCCCGTGATCTCACTCTCTTTCCCTTTAACCATCCCCTGATCTCACTCTCTGTCCCTTTAAACTCCCCGTGATCTCACTCTGTCCCTTTAGTCTTCCCGTGATCTCACTCTCTTTCCCTTTAACCTCCCCGTGATGTCACTCTCTGTCCCTGTAACCTCCCCGTGATCTCAATCTCTGTGCCTTTAACCTCCCCGTGATCTCACTCTCTGTCCATTTAATCTTCCCGTGATCTCAATCTCTGTCCATTTTACCTGCCCGTGATCTCATTCTCTGTCCCTTTCACCTACCCGTGATCTCATCATCTGTCCCTTTAACCTCCCCGTGATCTCAATCTCTGTCCATTTAACCTCCCTGTCATCTAACTCTCTGTACCTTTAACCACCCCGTGATCTCACTCTCTGTCGCTTTAACCTCCCCGTAATCTCTCTCTGTCCGTGTAACCTCCCCGTGATCACACTCTCTGTCCCTTTAAGCTCCCCGTGATCTCACTCACTGTCCCTTTAACCTCCTCGTGAAATCACTCTCTGTCCCTTTAACCTCCCCGTGATCTCAATCTCTGTCCCTTTAACCTCCCCGTCATCTCACTCTCTTTCCATTTAACCTCCCCGTCATCTAACTCTCTGTCCCTTTAACCACCCTGTTATCTCACTCTCTGTCTCTTTAATCTTCCCGTGATCTCACTCTCTGTCCCTTTAACCTCCCCGTGATCTCACTCTCTGTCCCTTTAACCTCCCCGTGATCTCAGTCTCTGTGCCTTTAACCTCCCCGTGATCTCTCTCTCTGTCCCATTAACGTCCCAGTGATCTCACTCTCTCCCTTTAATCTTCCCGTGATCTCAATCTCTGTCCCTTTAACCTGCCCGTGATCTCATTCTCTGTACCTTTCACTTACCCGTGATCTCACTCACTGTCCCATTAACCTACCCGTGATCTCACTCTCTCTCCCTTTAACCTCCCCATGATCTCTCTCTGTCACTTTAACCTCCCTGTAATCTCTCTATGTCCCTTTAACCTTCCCGTGATCTCTCTCTAGTCCCTTTAACCTCCCTGATCTCATTCTCTGTCCCATTAACCTCCCTGATTTAGCTCTCTGTCCCTTTAACCTCCCCGTGATCTCAGTCTCTGTCCCTTTAATCTTCCCGTGATCACACTCTCTGTCCCTTTAACATCCACTTGATCTCACACTCTGTCACTTTAACCTCCTTGTGATCTCACTATCATTCCATTTAACCTCCCCGTGATCTCTCTCCATGTCGCTTTAACCTCCCCGTAATCTCTCTTTGTCCCTTTAACCTCCCCGTGTTCTCAGTCTTTCCCTTTAAACTCCCCGTGTTCTCACTCTCTGTCCCATTAACCTCGCTGTAATCTCACTCTCTGTCCCTTTAACCTCCCCGTGTTCTCACTCTCCGTCCCTATAACCTCCCTGTGATCTCACTCACTGTCCCTTTAACCTCCCCGTATTCTCACTCTCTGTCCCTTTAAACTCCCCATGATCTCAATCTCTGTCCCATTAATCTGCCCGTGATCTCATTCACTGTCCCTTTAACCTCCCCGTGATCTCACTATCTGTCCCTTTAACCTCCCCGTGATCTCACTCTCTGTCCTATAAACCTCCCCCTGATCTCACTCTCTATCCTTTTAACCTCCGCTTGATCTCACTCACTGTCCCTTTAACCTCCCCGTGAAATCACTCTCTGTCCCTTTAACCTTCCAGTATTCTCATTCTCTGTCCCTTTAGCATCCCCTTGATCTCACTCTCTGTCCCTTTAACTTCCTCGTGATCTCACTCTCTGTCCCTTTAACCTCCCCGTGATCTCACTATCTGTCCCTTTAACCTCCCCGTGATCTCACTCTCTGTCCTATAAACCTCCCCCTGATCTCACTCTCTATCCCTTTAACCTCCGCTTGATCTCACTCACTGTCCCTTTAACCTCCCCGTGAAATCACTCTCTGTCCCTTTAACCTCCCCGTGATCTCAATCTCTGTACCTTTAACCTCCCCGTGATCTCACTCTCTTTCCATTTAACCTCCCCGTGATCTCAATCTCTGTCCCTTTAATCTCCCCGTGATCTCACTCTCTGTCCCTTTAACCTCCCCGTGATCTCACTCTCTGTCCCTTTAACCTCCCCGTGATCTCAGTCTCTGTGCCTTTAACCTCCCCGTGATCTCTCTCTCTGTCCCATTAACGTCCCAGTGATCTCACTCTCTCCCTTTAATCTTCCCGTGATCTCAATCTCTGTCCCTTTAACCTGCCCGTGATCTCATTCTCTGTACCTTTCACTTACCCGTGATCTCACTCACTGTCCCATTAACCTACCCGTGATCTCACTCTCTCTCCCTTTAACCTCCCCATGATCTCTCTCTGTCACTTTAACCTCCCTGTAATCTCTCTATGTCCCTTTAACCTTCCCGTGATCTCTCTCTAGTCCCTTTAACCTCCCTGATCTCATTCTCTGTCCCATTAACCTCCCTGATTTAGCTCTCTGTCCCTTTAACCTCCCCGTGATCTCAGTCTCTGTCCCTTTAATCTTCCCGTGATCACACTCTCTGTCCCTTTAACATCCACTTGATCTCACACTCTGTCACTTTAACCTCCTTGTGATCTCACTATCATTCCATTTAACCTCCCCGTGATCTCTCTCCATGTCGCTTTAACCTCCCCGTAATCTCTCTTTGTCCCTTTAACCTCCCCGTGTTCTCAGTCTTTCCCTTTAAACTCCCCGTGTTCTCACTCTCTGTCCCATTAACCTCGCTGTAATCTCACTCTCTGTCCCTTTAACCTCCCCGTGTTCTCACTCTCCGTCCCTATAACCTCCCTGTGATCTCACTCACTGTCCCTTTAACCTCCCCGTATTCTCACTCTCTGTCCCTTTAAACTCCCCATGATCTCAATCTCTGTCCCATTAATCTGCCCGTGATCTCATTCACTGTCCCTTTAACCTCCCCGTGATCTCACTATCTGTCCCTTTAACCTCCCCGTGATCTCACTCTCTGTCCTATAAACCTCCCCCTGATCTCACTCTCTATCCTTTTAACCTCCGCTTGATCTCACTCACTGTCCCTTTAACCTCCCCGTGAAATCACTCTCTGTCCCTTTAACCTTCCAGTATTCTCATTCTCTGTCCCTTTAACATCCCCTTGATCTCACTCTCTGTCCCTTTAACTTCCTCGTGATCTCACTCTCTGTCCCTTTAACCTCCCCGTGATCTCACTATCTGTCCCTTTAACCTCCCCGTGATCTCACTCTCTGTCCTATAAACCTCCCCCTGATCTCACTCTCTATCCCTTTAACCTCCGCTTGATCTCACTCACTGTCCCTTTAACCTCCCCGTGAAATCACTCTCTGTCCCTTTAACCTCCCCGTGATCTCAATCTCTGTACCTTTAACCTCCCCGTGATCTCACTCTCTTTCCATTTAACCTCCCCGTGATCTCAATCTCTGTCCCTTTAATCTCCCCGTGATCTCACTCTCTGTCCCTTTAACCTCCCCGTGATCTCACTCTCTGTCCCTTTAACCTCCCCGTGATCTCAGTCTCTGTGCCTTTAACCTCCCCTGATCTCTCTCTCTGTCGCATTAACGTCCCAGTGATCTCACTATCTCCCTTTAATCTTCCCGTGATCTCAATCTCTGTCCCTTTAACCTGCCCGTGAGCTCATTCTATGTACCTTTCACTTACCCGTGATCTCACTCACTGTCCCATTAACCTACCCATGATCTCACTCTCTCTCCCTTTAACCTCCCCATGATCTCTCTCTGTCACTTTAACCTCCCCGTAATCTCTCTATGTCCCTTTAACGTTCCCGTGATCTCTCTCTAGTCCCTTTAACCTCCCTGATCTCATTCTCTGTCCCATTAACCTCCCTGATTTAGCTCTCTGTCCCTTTAACCTCCCCGTGATCTCAGTCTCTATCCCTTTAATCTTCCCGTGATCTCACTCACTGTCAATTAACCTACCCGTAATCTCACTCTCTCTCCCTTTAACCTCCCCATGATCTCTCTCTGTCACTTTAACCTCCCCGTAATCTCTCTATGTCCCTTTAACCTTCCCGTGATCTCAGTCTCTGTCCCTTTAATCTTCCCGTGATCACACTCTCTGTCCCTTTAACATCCACGTGATCTCACACTCTGTCACTTTAACCTCCTTGTGATCTCACTATCAGTCCATTTAACCTCCCCGTGATCTCTCTCCATGTCGCTTTAACCTCCCCGTAATCTCTCTTTGTCCCTTTAAACTCTCCGTGATCTCACCCTCTTTACCTTTAACCTCCCAGTGATCTCACTCTCTGTCCCTTTATCCTCCCCGTGATCTCACTCTGTCCCTTTAATCTTCCCGTGATCTCACTCTCTTTCCTTTTAACCTCCCCGTGATTTCACTCTCTGTCCCTGTAACCTCCCCGTGATCTCAATCTCTCTGCCTTTAACCTCCCCGTGATCTCACTCTCTGTCCATTTAACCTCCCCGTGATCTCACTCTCTGTCCCTTTAACCTCCCCGTGATCTCAGTCTCTGTGCCTTTAACCTCCCCGTGATCTCTCTCTCTGTCCCATTAACGTCCCAGTGATCTCACTCTCTCCCTTTAATCTTCCCGTGATCTCAATCTCTGTCCCTTTAACCTGCCCGTGATCTCATTCTCTGTACCTTTCACTTACCCGTGATCTCACTCACTGTCCCATTAACCTACCCGTGATCTCACTCTCTCTCCCTTTAACCTCCCCATGATCTCGCTCTGTCACTTTAACCTCCCCGTAATCTCTCTATGTCCCTTTAACCTTCCCGTGATCTCTCTCTAGTCCCTTTAACCTCCCTGACCTCACTCTCTGCCCCTTTAACCTCCCTGATTTAGCTCTCTGTCCCTTTAACCTCCCCGTGATCTCAGTCTCTGTTCCTTTAATCTTCCCGTGATCACACTCTCTGTCCCTTTAACATCCACTTGATCTCACACTCTGTCACTTTAACCTCCTTGTGATCTCACTATCAGTCCATTTAACCTCCCCGTGATCTCTCTCCATGTCGCTTTAACCTCCCCGTAATCTCTCTTTGTCCCTTTAACCTCCCCGTGATCTCAGTCATTCCCTTTAAACTCCCCGTGTTCTCACTCTCTGTCCCATTTACCTCGCCGTAATCTCACTTTCTGTCCCTTTAACCTCCCCGTGTTCTCACTCTCCGTCCCTATAACCTCCCTGTGATCTCACTCACTGTCCCTTTAACCTCCCCGTATTCTCACTCTCTGTCCCTTTAAACTCCCCATGATCTCAATCTCTGTCCCATTAATCTGCCCGTGATCTCATTCTCTGTCGTTTTAACCTCCCCGTGATCTCACTCTCTGTCCCTTTAACCTTCCTGTATTCTCATTCTCTGTCCCTTTAACCTCCCCTTGATCTCACTCTCTGTCCCTTTAACCTCCTCGTGATCTCACTCTCTGTCCCTTTAACCTCACCGTGATCTCACTATCTGTCCCTTTAACTTCCCCGTGATCTCACTCTCTGTCCTATAAACCTCCCCCTGATCTCACTCTCTATCCCTTTAACCTCCGCTTGATCTCACTCACTGTCCCTTTAACCTCCCCGTGAAATCACTGTCTGTCCCTTTAACCTCCCCGTGATCTCAATCTCTGTACCTTTAACCTCCCCGTGATCTCACTCTCTTTCCATTTAACCTCCCCGTGATCTCACTCTCTGTCCCTTTAACCTCCCCGTGATCTCAGTCTCTGTGTCTTTAACCTCCCCGTGATCTCTCTCTCTGTCCCTTTAACGTCCTAGTGATCTCACTCTCTCCCTTTAATCTTCCCGTGATCTCAATCTCTGTCCCTATAACCTGCCCATGATCTCATTCTCTGTCTCCCTTTAACGCCCCGTGATCTCTCTCTGTCACTTTAACCTCCCCGTAATCTCCCTATGTTCCTTTAACCTTCCCGTGATTTCTCTCTAGTCCCTTTAACCTCCCTGACCTCACTCTCTGCCACTTTAACCTCCCTGATTTAGCTCTCTGTCCCTTTAACCTCCCCGTGATCTCACTCTCTGTCCCTTTAACCTCCTCGTGATCTCATTCTCTGTCCCATTATCCTCCCCGTGATCTCACTCTCTGTCCATTTATCCTCCCCGTCATCTAACTCTCTGTCCCTTTAACCACCCCGTGATATCACTCTCTGTCCCTTTTACCTTCCCGTGATCACACTCTCTGTCCCTTTAACCTCCCCGTGATCACACTCTCTGTCCCATTAAACTCCCCATGATCTCACTCTCTGTCCCTTTAACTTCCCCATGCTCTCCCTCTCTGTTCCTTTAACCTCCCCGTGATCGCACTCAATGTCCCTTTAACCTCCCCGTGATCTCACTCTCTGTCCAATTAAGATCCCCGTGATCTCACTCTGTCCATTTAATCTTCCTGTGATCTGAATCTCTGTCCTTTGAACCTGCTCGTGAACTCATTCTCTGTCCCTTTAACCTCCCCGTGACCTCACTCTCATTCCTATTAACCTCCCCGTGATGACACTCTCTGATCTTTTAACCTCCCCGTTATCTCACTCTCTGTCCCGTTAACCTTCCCGTGATGTCACTCTCTGTCGCTTTAAACTTCCCCTGATCTTACTCTCTGTCTCTTTAACCACCCCGTGATATCACTCTCTGTCGCTTTAACCTCCCCGTAATCTCTCTCTGTCGCGTTAACCTCTCCGTGATCAAAATCTCTGTCCCTTTAACTTCCCAGTGATCACACTCTCTGTCCTTTAACCTCCCTGATTTAGCACTCTGTCCCTTTAACCTCCCTGTGATCTCAGTCTCTGTCCCTTTAACCTCCTCGTGATCTCACTCTCTGTCCCTTTACCCTCCCTGTGATTTAACTCTCTGTCCCTTTAACCTTCCCTTGACCTCACACTCTGTCCCTTTAACCTCCCCGTGATCTCACTCTATGTCCAGTTAACCTCACCGTCATCTAACTCTCTGTCCCTTTTACCTCCCCGTGATCTCACTCTCTGACCCTTTAAACTCCCCGTGATCTCAATCTCTGTCCCTTTAACTTACCAGTGATCTCACTCTCTGTCCCTTTAACCTCCCCGTGATCTCAATCTCTGTTCCTTTAGCTGTCCCTGATATCACACTATGTCCCTTTAACTGACCCCTGATCTCCCTCTCAGTCCCTTTAACTGTCCCTGATCTGACTCTCTGTCCCTATAACTGTCCCTGATTTCAATCTCTGTCCCATTAACATTCCCGTACTCTCACTCTCTATCCCTTAAACCTCCCCATGATATCACTCTCTGTCCCATTAACCTCCCCGTGATCTCACTCTCTGTCCCTTTAACCTCCCCGTGATCTCACTCTCTGACGCTTTAAATTCCCCGTGTACTCAATCTCTGTCCCTTTAACTTACCAGTGATCTCACTCTGTCCCTTTAACCTCCCCGTGATCTCAATCTCTGTCCCTTTAACGTCCCAGTTATCTCACTCTGTCCATTTAATCTTCCCGTGATCTCATTCTCTGTCCATTTAATCTGCCCGTGATCTCACTTTCTGTCCATTTAACCTCCCTGTTATCTCATTCACTGTCCCTTTCACCTCCCCGTGATCTCACTCTTTGTCCCATTAACCTCACCGTGATCTCACTCTCTGTTCCTGTAACCTCCCCGTGATCTCACCCTCTGTCCACTTAACTTCCCTGTGATCTCACTCTCTGTCCCTTTAATCTCCCTGATTTAGCACTCTGTCCCTTTAACCTCCCCGTGATCTCACTCTCTGTCCCTTTAACTTCCCCGTGATCTCACTCTCTGTCGCTTTAACCTCCCCGTAATCTCTCTCTGTCCCTTTAATCTCCCTGATCTAGCTCTCTATCCCATTAACCTCCCCCTGATCTCACTCTCTGTCCCTTGAACCTCCCAGTGATCTCTCTCACTGTCACTTTAACCATCCCGTGATCACACTCTCTGCCCCTTTAACTTCCCCGTGCTCTCATTCTCTGTCGCTTTAAGCTCCCCGTGAACTCATTCTCTGTCCATTTAACCTCCCCGTGATCTCACTCTCTCTCCCTTTAACCTCCCTGTGATCTCACTCTCTGTCCCTTTAACCTCCCCGTGATCTCACTCTCTTTCCCTTTAACCTACCCATGATCTCACTCTGTCCCTTTTACCTTCCCTGATCTCACTCTGTCCCTTTAACTGTCCCCTGATCCCACTCTCTGTCCCGTTAATATCCCTGATCTCACTCTGTCTCTTTAGCTGTCCCTGATATCACACTTTGTCCCTTTAACTGTCCCCCTCATCTCCCTCTCAGTCCATTTAACTGTCCCTGATCTCAATCTCTGTCCCATTAACATTCCCGTGATCTCACCCTCTGTCCCTTTAACCTTCCCGTGATCTCACAGTCTGTCCCTTTAACATTCCCATGATCTCACCCTCTGTCCTTTTAACCTCCCCGTGATCACAATCTCTATACCTTTATCCTCCCCGTCATCTCACTCTCTGTCCCTTTAACCTCCCTGTGATCTCACTCTCCGTCCCTTTAAACTCATAGTGATCTCACTATCTGTCCCTTTAACCTCCCTGTGATCTCACTCTGTCGCTTTAAACTCCCAGTAATCTCTCTCTGTCCCTTTAACAACCCTGTGATCTCACTCTCTGTCCCTTTAACCTCCCCGTGATCTCTGTCTTTCCCTTTAAACTCCCCGTGTTGTCACTCTCTGTCCCTATAACCTCCCCGTGAATCTCACACTCTGTCCCTTTAACCTCCCCGTGATCTCAATCTCTTTCCCTTTAACCTACCCGTATTCTCACTCTCTGTCCCTTTAAACTCCGCATGATCTCAATCTCTGTCCCTTTAATCTGCCCGTGATCTCACTCTCTGTCCCATTAACCTCCCCAGATCTCACTCTCTGTCCCTTTAATCTCCCCGTGATCCCAATCTCTGTCCCTTTAACCTCCCCGTGATCTCACTCTCTGTCCCTTTAACCTCCCCGTGATCTCACTCTCAGTCCCTTTAACCTCCCCGTCATCTCACTCTCTGTCCCTATAACCTCATCGTGATCTCACTCTCTGTCCCTTTAATTTCCCCGTGATCTCAATCTCTGTCCCTTAAACCTCCCCGTGATCTCACTCTCAGTCCCTTTAACCTCAACGTGATATCACTCTCTGTCCCTTTAACCTCCCCGTGATCACATTCTTTGTACCATTAATCTACTCGTGATCTCACTCTCAGTCCCTTTAACCTCTTAGTGATGTCACTCTCTGTCCCTTTAACCTCCCCGTGATCTCACTCTCTATCCCTTTTACCTCCCCGTCATCTCACTCTCTGTCCCTTTAACCTCCCCGTGATAACACTCTCTGTCCCTTTAATCTCCCGGTATTCTCACTCTCTGTCCCTTTAAACTCAGCATGATCTCCATCTCTGTCCCTTTAATCTGCCCGTGATCTCATTCTCTGTCCCTTTAACTTCCCCGTGATCTCACTCTGTCGCTTTAACCTCCCCGTTAACTCTCTCTGTCCCTTTATCCTCCCTGTAATCTCACACCCTGTCCTTTTTACCTCCCCGTGATCTAATTCTCTATACCTTAAACCTCCCCGTGATATCAGTCTCTGTCTCTTTAACCTCCCCGTGATCTCACTCTCTGTACCTTTAACCTCCCCTTGATCTCACTCTCTGTCCCATTAACCTCCCCAGATCTCACTCTCTGTCCCTTTAACCTCAACGTGATCTCACTTTCTGTCCCTTTAATTTCCCCGTGATCACAATCTCTGTCCCTTTAACCTCCCCGTGATCTCACTCTATGTCCATTTAACCTCACCGTCATCAAACTCTCTGTCCCTTTAACCTCCCCGTGATCTCAATCTCTGTCCCTTTAACGTTCCAGTGATCTCACTCTGTCCCTTTAACCTCCCCGTGATCACAATCTCTGTCCGTTTAACGTCCCAGTTATGTCACTCTGTCCATTTAATCTTCCCGTGATCTCAATCTCTGTCCATTTAACCTGCCCGTGATCTCACTTTCTGTCCATTTAACCTCCCTGTGATCTCATTCACTGTCCCTTTCACCTCCCCGTGATCTCACTCTCTCTCCCATTAACCTCAGCGTGATCTCATTCTCTGTCCCGATAACCTCCCCATGATCTCACTCTCTGTCCATTTAACTTCCCCGTGATCTCACTCTCAGTCCCTTTAATCTCCCTGATTTAGCACTCTGTCCCTTTAACCTCCCCGTGATCTCAGTCTCTGTCCCTTTAACCTCCCGGTGATCTCATTCTCTGTCCCTATAACCTCCCTGATCTAGTTCTCTGTCCCAATTAACTCCTCGTGATCTCACTCTCTGTCCCTTTAAACTCCCCGTGATCTCACTCTCAGTCCCTTTAACCTCACCGTGATTTCACTTTCTGTCCCTATTACCTCCCCGTGATCTCACTCTCTGTCCCTTTAACCTCCCCGTGATCTCACTCTTTGTCCCATTAATCTACCCGTGATCACACTCGCAGTCCCTTTAACCTCTCCGTGATCTCACTCTCTGTCCCTTTAACCTCCCCGTGATCTCACTCTCTGTCCCTTTTACCTCCCCGTCATTTCACTCTCTGTCCCTTTAACCTCCCCGTGATCTCAATCTCGTTCCCTTTTAGCTCCCCGTGATCTCACTCTCTGTCCCTTTAAACTCCGCATTATCTCAATCTGTGTCCCTTTAATCTGCCCGTGTTCTCATTCTCTGTCGCTTTATCCTCCCCTTTAACTGTCTCTGTGCCTTTAACCTCCCCGTAATCTCACTCCCTGTCCCTTTAACCTCCCCGTGTTCTCAGTCTCTATACCTTAAACCTCCCCGTGATATCACTCTCTGTCTCTTTAACCTCCCCGTGATCTCACTCTCTGTCCATTTAACATCCCCATGATCTCACTCTCTGTCCCATTAACCTCCCCAGATCTCACTCTCTGTCCCTTCAACCTCCCCGTGATCTCACTCTTTGTCCCTTTAACCTCCCCGTGATCTCACCCTCTGTCCCTATAACCTCCCCTTGATCTCAATCTCTGTCCCTTTATCCTCCACGTGATCACACTCTTTTTCCCATTAACCTACCCGTGATTTCACTCTCAATCCCTTTAATCTCTCCGTGATCTCACTCTCTGTCCATTTTACCTCCTCGTCATCTCACTCTCTGTCCCATTAACCTCCCCGTGATCTCAATCTCTTTCCCTTTAACCTACCCGTATTCTGACTCTCTGTCCCTTTAAAATCCGCATGATCTCAATCTCTGTCCCTTTAATCTGCCCGTGATCTCATTCTCTGCCCCTTTAACCTCACCGTGATCTCACTCTGTCGCTTTAACCTCCCCGTTAACTCTCTCTGTCCCTTTATCCTCCCCGTAATCTAACACCCTGTCCCTTTTACCTCCCCGTGATCTAAGTCTCTATATCTTAAACCTCCCCGTGATATCACTCTCTGTCTCTTTAACCTCCCCGTGATCTCACTCTCTGTCCCTTTAACCTCCCCATGATCTCACTCTCTGTCCCATTAACCTCCCCAGATCTCACTCTCTGTCCCTTTAACCTCATCGTGATCTCACTCTCTGTCCCTTTAATTTCCCCGTGATCTCAATCTCTCTCCCTTTAACGTACCAGTGATCTCACTCTGTCCCTTTAACCTCCACGTGTTCTCAATCTCTGTCCCTTTAACGTCCTAGTTATGTCACTCTGTCCGTTTAATCTTCCCGTGATCTCAATCTCTGTCCATTTAACCTGCCCGTGATCTCACTTTCTGTCCATTTAACCTCCCTGTGATTTCATTCACTGTCCCTTTCACCTCCCCGTGATCTCACTCTCTGACCCATTAACCTCAGCGTGATCTCACTCTCTGTCCCTTTAACCTCCCCATGATCTCACTCTCTGTCCATTTAACTTTCCCGTGATATCCCTCTCTTTCCCTTTAATCTCCCTGATTTAGCACTCTGTCCCTTTAAGCACATCGTGATCTCAGTCTATGTCCCTTTAACCTCCCGGTGATCTCATTCTCTGTCCCTATAACCTCCCTGATCTAGATCTCTGTCCCATTTAACTCTCCGTGATCTCACTCTCTGTCCCTTTAAACTCCCCGTGATCTCACTCTCAGTCCCTTTAACCTCCCCGTGATCCTACTCTCTGTTCCTTTAACCTCCCCGTGATCTAACACTCTGTCCCTTTAACCTTCCCGTGATATCACTCTCTGTCCCTTCAACCTCCCCGTGATCACACTCTCTGTCCCTTTAATCTCCCCGTATTCTCACTCTCTGTCCCTTTAAACGCCGCATGATCTCATTCTCTGTCCCTTTAACCTCCCCGTGATCTCACTCTGTCGCTTTAACCTCCCCGTTATCTCTCTCTGTCCCTTTATCCTCCCCGTAATAACACACCCTTTCCATTTAAACTCACCGTGATCTCAGTCTCATAGCTTAAACCTCCCCGTGATATCACTCTCTGTCTCTTTAACTTCCCTGTGATCTCACTGTCTGTCCCTTTAACCTTCCCATGATCTCACTCTTTGTCCCATTAACCTCCCCAGATATCAATCTCTGTCCCTTTAACCTCCCCGTGATCGCACTCTCTGTCCCTTTAATCTCCCCGTGATCTCAATCTCTGTCCCTTTAACCTCCACGTGATATTACTCTATGTCCATTTAACCTCACCGTCATCTAACTCTCTGTCCCAATAACCTCCCCGTGATATCAATCTCTGTCCCTTTAACGTACCAGTGATCTCACTCTGTCCCTTTAAC
This sequence comes from Cetorhinus maximus, assembly GCF_964194155.1. Taxonomy (NCBI): domain Eukaryota; kingdom Metazoa; phylum Chordata; class Chondrichthyes; order Lamniformes; family Cetorhinidae; genus Cetorhinus; species Cetorhinus maximus. Next base: position 24,391 of record NW_027598225.1, on the reverse strand, counting down.
CTCCCCGTGATCTCAATCTCTGTCCCTTTAACGTCCCAGTTATGTCACTCTGCCATTTAATCTTCCCGTGATCTCAATCTCTGTCCATTTAACCTGCCCGTGATCTCACTTTCTGTCCATTTAACCTCCCTGTGATCTCAATCACTGTCTCTTTCGCCTCTCTGTGATCTCACTCTCTGTCCCATTAACCTCAGCGTGATCTCACTCTCTGTCCCTATAACATCCCCATGATCTCACTCTCTGTCCATTTAATTTCCCCGTGATTTCACTCTCTGTCCCTTTAATCTCCCTGATTTAGCACACTGTCCCTTTAACCTCCCCGTGATCTCAGTCTCTGTCCCTTTAACCTCTCCGTGATCTCACTCTCTGTCCCTTTAACCTCCCCGTGATCACACTCTTTGTCCCATTAACCTACCCGTGATCTCACTCTCAGTCCCTTTAACCTCCCCGTGATCTCAGTCTCTGTCCCTTTACCCTCCCCGTGATCTCACTCTCTGTCCTTTTTACCTCCCCGTCATCTCACTCTCTGTCCCTTTAACCTCGCCGTGATCTCATTCTCTTTCCCTTTAACCTCCCCATGATCTCACTCTCTGTCCCTTTAAACTCCGCATGATCTCAATCTCTGTCCCTTTAATCTGCCCGTGATCTCATTCTCTGTCCCTTTAATCTCCCCGTGATCTCAATCGGTCGCTTTAACCTCCCTGTTAACTCTCTCTGTCCCTTTAACCTCCCCGTAATCTCACTCCCTGTCCCTTTAACCTCCCCATTATCTCAGTCTCTATATCTTAAACCTCCCCATGATATCACTCTCTGTCTCTTTAACCTGCTTGTGATCTCACTCTCTGTCCCTTTAACATCCCCATGATCTCACTCTCTGTCCCATTAACCTCCCCAGATCTCACTCACTGTCCCTTCAACCTCCCCGTGATCTCACTCTCTGTCCCTATAACCTCCCCGTGATCTCAATCTCTGTCACTTTAACCTCCTCGTGATCACACTCTTTGTCCCATTAACCTACCCGTGATCTCACTCTCAGTCTCATTAACCTCCCCGTGATCTCAACCTCTTTCCCTTTAACCTACCCGTATTCTGACTCCCTTTCCCTTTAAACTCCGCATGATCTCAATCTCTGTCCCTTTAATCTGCCCGTGATCTCATTCTCTGCCCCTTTAATCTCCCCGTGATCTCACTCTGTCGCTTTAACCTCACCGTTAACTCTCTCTGTCCCTTTATCCTCCCCGTAATCTCACTCTCTGTCTCTTTAACCTCCCCGTGATCTCACTCTCTGTCACTTTAACCTCCCCATGATTTCACTCTCTGTCCCATTAACCTCCCCAGATCTCACTCTCTGTCCCTTTAACCTCATCGTGATTTCACTCTCTGTCCCTTTAATTTCCCCGTGATCTCAATCTCTGTCCCTTTAACCTCCCCGTTATCTCACTCTATGTGCATTTAACCTCACCGTCATCTTACTCCCTGTCCCTTTAACCTCCCCGTGATCTCAATCTCTGTCCCTTTAACGTACCAGTGATCTCACTCTGTCCCTTTAATCTCTCCGTGATCTCAATCTCTGTCCCTTTAACGTCCCAGTTATGTCACTCTGTCCACTTAATCTTCCCGTGATCTCAATCTCTGTCCCTTTCACCTCCCCGTGATCTCACTCTCTGTCCCGTTAACCTCCCCATGATCTCACTCTCTGTCCATTTAACTTCCCCGTGATCTCCCTCTCGGTCCCTTTAATCTCCCTGATTTAGCACTCTGTCCCTTTAACCTCTCCGTGATCTCAGTCTCTGTCCCTTTAACCTCCCGGTGATCTCATTCTCTGTCCCTATAACCTCCCCGTGATCCTACTCACTGTCCCTTTAACCTCCCCGTGATCTAACACTCTGTCCCTTTAACCTTCCCGTGATATCACTCTCTGTCCCTTTAACCTCCCCGTGATCTAACACTCTGTCCCTTTAACCTTCCCGTGATATCACTCTCTGTCCCTTTAACCTCCCCATGATCACACTCTGTCCCTTTAAACTCCGCATGATCTTCATCTCTGTCCCTTTAATCTGCCCGTGATCTCATTCTCTGTCCCTTTAACCTCCCCGTGAACTAACTCTGTCGCTTTAACCTCCCCGTTAACTCTCTCTATCCCTTTATCCTCCCCGTAATCTCACACCCTTTCCATTTAACCTCCCCGTGATCTCAGTCTCTATAGCTTAAACCACCCCGTGATATCACTCTCTGTCCCTTTAACCTCCCCATGATCTCACTCTCTGTCCCTTTAACCTCCCCGTGATCTCAATCTCTGTCCCTTTAACCTCCCCGTGATCTCACTCTATGTCCATTTAACCTCACCGTCATCTAACTCTCTGTCCCTTTAACCTCCCCGTGATCTCAATCTCTGTCTCTTTAACGCACCAGTGATCTCACTCTGTCCCTTTAACCTCCCAGTTATGTCACTCTGCCATTTAATCTTCCCGTGATCTCAATCTCTGTCCATTTAACCTGCCCGTGATCTCACTTTCTGTCCAAATAACCACCCTGTGATCTCATTCACTGTCCCTTTCACCTCCCCGTGATCTCACTCTCTGTCCCATTAACCTCAGCGTGATCTCACTCTCTGTCCCTGTAACCTCCCCATGATCTCACTCTCTGTTCATTTAACTTCCCAGTGATCTCACTCTCTGTCCCTTTAAACTCCCTCATTTAGCACTCTGTCCCTTTAAACTCCCCGTGATCTCAGTCTCTGTCCCTTTAACCTCCCGGTGATCTCATTCACTGTCCCTATAACCTCCCTGATCTAGCTGTCTGTCCCAATTAACTCCCCGTGATCTCACTCTCTGTCCCTTTAAACTCCCCGTGATCTCACTCTCAGTCCCTTTAATCTCACCGTGATATCACTCTCTGTCCCTATAACCTCCCCGTGATCTCAATCGCTGTCCCTTTAACCTCCCCGTGATCTCACTCTCTGTCCCTTTAACCTCCCCGTGATCTCAATCTCTTTCCCTTTAACCTACCCGTATTCCTACTCTCTGTCCCTTTAAACTCCACATGATCTCAATCTCTGTCCCTTTAATCTGCCCGTGATCTCATTCTCTGCCCCTTTAACCTCCCCGTGATCTCACTCTGTCGCTTTAACCTCCTCGTTAACTCTCTCTGTCCCTTTATCCTCCCCGTAATCTCACACACTGTCCCTTTTACCTCCCCGTGATCTCAGTCTCTATACCTTAAACCTCCCCGTGATATCACTCTCTGTGTCTTTAACCTCCCCGTGATTTCACTCTCTGTCCCATTAACATCCCCAGATCTCACTCTCTGTCCCTTTAACCTCCCCGTGATCTCATTCTCTGTCCCTTTAACCTCCCCGTGATCTCACTCTATGTCCATTTAACCTCACCGTCATCTAACTCTCTGTCCCTTTAACCTCCCCGTGATCTCAATCTCTGTCCATTTAACGTCAAAGTTATGTCACTCTGTCCATTTAATCTTCCCGTGATCTCAATCTCTGTCCATTTAACCTGCCCGTGATCTCACTTTCTGTCCATTTAACCTCCCTGTGATCTCATTCACTGTCCCTTTCACCTCACCGTGATCTCACTCTCTGTCCCATTATCCTCAGCGTGAGCTCTCTCTCTCTGTCCCTTTAACCTCCCCATGATCCCACTCTCTGTCCATTTAACTTTCGCGTGATCTCCCTCTCTGTCCCTTTAATCTCCCTGACTTAGCACTCTGTCCCTTTAACCTCCGCGTGATCTCAGTCACTGTCCCTTTAACCTCCCGTTGACCTCATTCTCTGTCCCTATAACCTCCCTGATCTAGCTCTCTGTCCCATTTAACTCCCCGTGATCTCATTCTCTCTCCCTTTAAACTCCCCGTGTTCTCACTCTCAGTCCCTTTAACCTCCCCGTGATCCTACTCCCTGTCCGTTTAACCTCCCAGTGATCTAACTCTCTGTCCCTTTCACTTTCCCGTGATATCACTCTCTGTCCCTTTAACCTCCCCGTGATCACACTCCCTGTCCAATTAACCTCCCAGTGATCTAACTCTCTGTCCCTTTAACCTTCCCGTGATCTCACTCTCTGTCCCATTAACCTCCTGGTGATCTCACTCTCTGTCTCTTTACCCTCCCCGTGATCTCACTCTCTGTCCCATTAACCTCCCGGTGATCTCACTCTCTGTCCCTTTAACCACCCCGTGATCTCACTCTCTGTCCCTTTAAATTCCCCGTGACCTCACTATACGTCCCTTAAGCCTCCCAGTCATCTCATTCTCTGTCCCTTTAACCTCCCCGTGATCTCACTCTCTGTCCCGTTAACCTTCCCGTGATCTCAGCCTCTGTCCCTTTAAACTTCCCCTGATCTCACTCTCTGTCCCTTTAACCTCCCCGTGATCTCACACTCTGTCCATTTAACCACCCCGTGATCTCACTCTCTGTCCCTTTAACTTCCCCTGATCGCACTCAATGTCCCTTTAACCACTACGTGATATCACTCTCTGTCCCATTAACCTCCCCGTGATCTCACTATGTCCCATTAATCTTCCCGTGATCTCACACTCTGTCCCTTTAACCTCCCCGTGATCTCACTCACTGTCCCTTTAACCTCCCCGTGATCTCACTATCTGTTCCATTTAATTTCCCGTGAACGCACTCTCTATCCCTTAAACCTCCCCGTGATCTCACTCTCTGTCCCATTAACATCCCCGTGATCTCACTCTCTATCCCTTTAACCTCCCCGTTATCTCAATCTCTGTCCCTTTAAACTCATAGTGATCTCACTATCTGTCCCTTTAACCTCCCTGTGATGTCACTCTGACACTTTAACCTCCCAGTAATCTCTCTCTCTCCCTTTAACAACCACGTGATCTCACTCTCTGTCCATTTTACCTCCACGTGATATCACTCTCTGTCCCTTTAACCTCCCCGTGATCTCACTCTCTGTCCCTTTAACCTCCCCCTGATCACACACTTTGTCCCATTAACCTACCAGTGATCTCACTCTCAGTCCCTTTAACCTTTCCGTGATCTCACTCTGTCGCTTTAACCTCCCCGTTAACTCTCTCTGTCCCTTTAACCTCCCCGTGATCTCAGTCTCTATACCTTAAGCCTCCCCGTGATATCACTCTCTGTCTCTTTAACCTCCCCGTGATCTCCCTCTCTGTCCCTTTAACCTCCCCAGATCTCACTCACTGTCACTTTAACCTCCCCGTGATCTCACTCTCTGTCCCTTTAATCTCCCCGTGATCTCAATCTCTGTCCCTTTAACCTCCCCGTGATCTCACTCTCTGACCCTTTAACCTTCCCGTGATATCACTCTCTGTCCCTTTAACCTCCCCGTGATCACACTCTCTGTCCCTTTAAACTCCCCGTGCTCTCACTCTCTGTCCCTTTAAACTCCCCGTGCTCTCACTCTCTGTCCCTTTAACCTCCCCGTGATCTCACTCTCTGTCCCTTTAACCTCCCCGTGATCTCATTCTCTGTCCCTTTAACGTCCCAGTTATGTCACTCTGTCCATTTAATCTTCCCGTGATCTCATTCTCTGTCCATTTTATCTCACGGTGATCTCATTCACTGTCCCTTTCACCTCCCCGTGATCTCACTCTCTGTCCCATTAACCTCAGCGTAATCTCACTCTCTGTTTCTTTAACCTCCCCATGATCTCACTCTCTGTCCATTTAACTAACCCGTGATCTCACTCTCTGTCCCTTTAATTTCCCTGATTTAGCACTCTGTCCCTATAACCTCCCCGTGATCTCACTCTCTGTCCCTATAACCTCCCCGTGATCTCAATCTCTTTCCCTTTAACCTACCCGTATTCTCACTCTCTGTCCCTTTAAACTCCACATATCTCAATCTCTCTCCCTTTAATCTGCCCTTGATCTCATTCTCTGCCCCTTTATCCTCCCCGTGATCTCACTCTGTCGCTTTAACCTCCCCGTTAACTCTCCGTCCCTTTATCCTCCCCGTAATCTCACAACATGTCCCTTTTACTTCCCCGTGATCTCAGTCTCTATACCTTAAAGCTCCCCTTGATATCACTCTCTGTGTCTTTAATCTCCCCGTGATCTCACTCTCTGTCCCTTTAATTTCCACGTGATCTCATTCTCTGTCCCTTTAACCTTCCCGTGATCTCACTCTATGTCCATTAAACCTCACCGTCATCTAACTCTCTGTCCCTCTAACCTCCCCGTGAACTCAATCTCTGTCCCTTTAACGTCCCAGTTATGTCACTCTGTCCATTTAATCTTGCCGTGATCTCAATCTCTGTCCATTTAACCTGACCGTGGTCTCACTTTCTGTCCATTTAAACTCCCTGTGATCTCATTTACTGTCCCTTTCACCTCCCCGTGATCTCACTCTCTGTCCCATTAACCTCAGCGTGCTCTCGCTCTCTGTCCCATTAACCTTCCCATGATCTCACTCTCTTTCCATTTAACTTCCCCGTGTTCTCACTCTCTGTCCCTTTAATCTCCCTGATTTAGCACTCTGTCCCTTTAACCTCCCTGTGATCTCAGTCTCTGTCCCTTTAACCTCCCGGTGATCTCATTCTCTGTCCCTATAACCTCCCTGATCTAGCTCTCTTTCCCATTTAACTCCCCGTGAACTCATTCTCTGTCCCTTTATACTCCCCGTGATCTCACTCTCAGTCCCTTCAACCTCCCCGTGATCTTTCTCGCTTTCCCTTTAACCTCCCAGTGATCTAACTCTCTGTCCCTTTAACCTTCCCGTGATCTCACTCTATGTCCATTAAACCTCACCGTCATCTAACTCTCTGTCCCTCTAACCTCCCCGTGAACTCAATCTCTGTCCCTTTAACGTCCCAGTTATGTCACTCTGTCCATTTAATCTTGCCGTGATCTCAATCTCTGTCCATTTAACCCGACCGTGGTCTCACTTTCTGTCCATTTAAACTCCCTGTGATCTCATTTACTGTCCCTTTCACCTCCCCGTGATCTCACTCTCTGTCCCATTAACCTCAGCGTGCTCTCTCTCTCTGTCCCATTAACCTTCCCATGATCTCACTCTCTGTCCATTTAACTTCCCCGTGATCTCACTCTCTGTCCCTTTAATCTCCCTGATTTAGCACTCTGTCCCTTTAACCTCCCCGTGATCTCAGTCTCTGTCCCTTTAACCTCCCGGTGATCTCATTCTCTGTCCCTATAACCTCCCTGATCTAGCTCTCTTTCCCATTTAACTCCCCGTGAACTCATTCTCTGTCCCTTTATACTCCCCGTGATCTCACTCTCAGTCCCTTTAACCTCCCCGTGATCTTACTCGCTTTCCCTTTAACCTCCCAGTGATCTAACTCTCTGTCCCTTTAACCTTCCCGTGATATCACTCTCTGTCCCTATAACCTCCCCGTGATCACACTCTCTGTCCCTTTAAACTCCCTGTGATCTCACTCTCTGTCCATTTAACCATCCGTGCTCTCACTCTCTGTCCCTTTAACCTCCCCGTGATCTCACTCTCTGTACTTTGAAACTCCCCTGATCTCACTCTGTCCCTTAAACCTCCCCGTGATCTCATTCTCTGTCCCTTTAACCTCCCCGCAATCTCACTCTCTGTCCCATTAACTTCCCGGTGATCTCACTCTCTGTCCCTTTAACCTCCCCGTGATCTCACTCTCTGTCCCTTTAAATTCCCTGTGACCTCACTCTACGTCCCTTAAACCTCCCAGTCATCTCATTCTCTGTCCCTTTAACCTCCCCGTGATCTCACTCTCTGTCCCGTTAACCTTCGCGTGATCTCAGTCTCTGTCCCTTTAACATACCAGTGATCTCACTCTGTCCCTTTAACCTCCCCGTGATCTCAATCTCTGTCACTTTAACGTCCCAGTTATGACACTCTGTCCATTTAATCTTCCCGTGATCTCATTTTCTGTCCATTTAAACTCCCTGTGATCTCATTTACTGTCCCTTTCACCTCCCCGTGATCTCACTCTCTGTCCCATTAACATCCCCAGATCTCACTCTCTGTCCCTTTAACCTCCCCGTGATCTCATTCTCTGTCCCTTTAACCTCCCCGTGATCTCACTCTATGTCCATTTAACCTCACCGTCATCTAACTCTCTGTCCCTTTAACCTCCCCGTGATCTCAATCTCTGTCCATTTAACGTCAAAGTTATGTCACTCTGTCCATTTAATCTTCCCGTGATCTCAATCTCTGTCCATTTAACCTGCCCGTGATCTCACTTTCTGTCCATTTAACCTCCCTGTGATCTCATTCACTGTCCCTTTCACCTCACCGTGATCTCACTCTCTGTCCCATTATCCTCAGCGTGAGCTCTCTCTCTCTGTCCCTTTAACCTCCCCATGATCCCACTCTCTGTCCATTTAACTTTCGCGTGATCTCCCTCTCTGTCCCTTTAATCTCCCTGACTTAGCACTCTGTCCCTTTAACCTCCGCGTGATCTCAGTCACTGTCCCTTTAACCTCCCGTTGACCTCATTCTCTGTCCCTATAACCTCCCTGATCTAGCTCTCTGTCCCATTTAACTCCCCGTGATCTCATTCTCTCTCCCTTTAAACTCCCCGTGTTCTCACTCTCAGTCCCTTTAACCTCCCCGTGATCCTACTCCCTGTCCGTTTAACCTCCCAGTGATCTAACTCTCTGTCCCTTTCACTTTCCCGTGATATCACTCTCTGTCCCTTTAACCTCCCCGTGATCACACTCCCTGTCCAATTAACCTCCCAGTGATCTAACTCTCTGTCCCTTTAACCTTCCCGTGATCTCACTCTCTGTCCCATTAACCTCCTGGTGATCTCACTCTCTGTCTCTTTACCCTCCCCGTGATCTCACTCTCTGTCCCATTAACCTCCCGGTGATCTCACTCTCTGTCCCTTTAACCACCCCGTGATCTCACTCTCTGTCCCTTTAAATTCCCCGTGACCTCACTATACGTCCCTTAAGCCTCCCAGTCATCTCATTCTCTGTCCCTTTAACCTCCCCGTGATCTCACTCTCTGTCCCGTTAACCTTCCCGTGATCTCAGCCTCTGTCCCTTTAAACTTCCCCTGATCTCACTCTCTGTCCCTTTAACCTCCCCGTGATCTCACACTCTGTCCATTTAACCACCCCGTGATCTCACTCTCTGTCCCTTTAACTTCCCCTGATCGCACTCAATGTCCCTTTAACCACTACGTGATATCACTCTCTGTCCCATTAACCTCCCCGTGATCTCACTATGTCCCATTAATCTTCCCGTGATCTCACACTCTGTCCCTTTAACCTCCCCGTGATCTCACTCACTGTCCCTTTAACCTCCCCGTGATCTCACTATCTGTTCCATTTAATTTCCCGTGAACGCACTCTCTATCCCTTAAACCTCCCCGTGATCTCACTCTCTGTCCCATTAACATCCCCGTGATCTCACTCTCTATCCCTTTAACCTCCCCGTTATCTCAATCTCTGTCCCTTTAAACTCATAGTGATCTCACTATCTGTCCCTTTAACCTCCCTGTGATGTCACTCTGACACTTTAACCTCCCAGTAATCTCTCTCTCTCCCTTTAACAACCACGTGATCTCACTCTCTGTCCATTTTACCTCCACGTGATATCACTCTCTGTCCCTTTAACCTCCCCGTGATCTCACTCTCTGTCCCTTTAACCTCCCCCTGATCACACACTTTGTCCCATTAACCTACCAGTGATCTCACTCTCAGTCCCTTTAACCTTTCCGTGATCTCACTCTGTCGCTTTAACCTCCCCGTTAACTCTCTCTGTCCCTTTAACCTCCCCGTGATCTCAGTCTCTATACCTTAAGCCTCCCCGTGATATCACTCTCTGTCTCTTTAACCTCCCCGTGATCTCCCTCTCTGTCCCTTTAACCTCCCCAGATCTCACTCACTGTCACTTTAACCTCCCCGTGATCTCACTCTCTGTCCCTTTAATCTCCCCGTGATCTCAATCTCTGTCCCTTTAACCTCCCCGTGATCTCACTCTCTGACCCTTTAACCTTCCCGTGATATCACTCTCTGTCCCTTTAACCTCCCCGTGATCACACTCTCTGTCCCTTTAAACTCCCCGTGCTCTCACTCTCTGTCCCTTTAAACTCCCCGTGCTCTCACTCTCTGTCCCTTTAACCTCCCCGTGATCTCACTCTCTGTCCCTTTAACCTCCCCGTGATCTCATTCTCTGTCCCTTTAACGTCCCAGTTATGTCACTCTGTCCATTTAATCTTCCCGTGATCTCATTCTCTGTCCATTTTATCTCACGGTGATCTCATTCACTGTCCCTTTCACCTCCCCGTGATCTCACTCTCTGTCCCATTAACCTCAGCGTAATCTCACTCTCTGTTTCTTTAACCTCCCCATGATCTCACTCTCTGTCCATTTAACTAACCCGTGATCTCACTCTCTGTCCCTTTAATTTCCCTGATTTAGCACTCTGTCCCTATAACCTCCCCGTGATCTCACTCTCTGTCCCTATAACCTCCCCGTGATCTCAATCTCTTTCCCTTTAACCTACCCGTATTCTCACTCTCTGTCCCTTTAAACTCCACATATCTCAATCTCTCTCCCTTTAATCTGCCCTTGATCTCATTCTCTGCCCCTTTATCCTCCCCGTGATCTCACTCTGTCGCTTTAACCTCCCCGTTAACTCTCCGTCCCTTTATCCTCCCCGTAATCTCACAACATGTCCCTTTTACTTCCCCGTGATCTCAGTCTCTATACCTTAAAGCTCCCCTTGATATCACTCTCTGTGTCTTTAATCTCCCCGTGATCTCACTCTCTGTCCCTTTAATTTCCACGTGATCTCATTCTCTGTCCCTTTAACCTCCCCGTGATCACACACTTTGTCCCATTAACCTACCAGTGATCTCACTCTCAGTCCCTTTAACCTTTCCGTGATCTCACTCTGTCGCTTTAACCTCCCCGTTAACTCTCTCTGTCCCTTTAACCTCCCCGTGATCTCAGTCTCTATACCTTAAGCCTCCCCGTGATATCACTCTCTGTCTCTTTAACCTCCCCGTGATCTCCCTCTCTGTCCCTTTAACCTCCCCAGATCTCACTCACTGTCACTTTAACCTCCCCGTGATCTCACTCTCTGTCCCTTTAATCTCCCCGTGATCTCAATCTCTGTCCCTTTAACCTCCCCGTGATCTCACTCTCTGACCCTTTAACCTTCCCGTGATATCACTCTCTGTCCCTTTAACCTCCCCGTGATCACACTCTCTGTCCCTTTAAACTCCCCGTGCTCTCACTCTCTGTCCCTTTAAACTCCCCGTGCTCTCACTCTCTGTCCCTTTAACCTCCCCGTGATCTCACTCTCTGTCCCTTTAACCTCCCCGTGATCTCATTCTCTGTCCCTTTAACGTCCCAGTTATGTCACTCTGTCCATTTAATCTTCCCGTGATCTCATTCTCTGTCCATTTTATCTCACGGTGATCTCATTCACTGTCCCTTTCACCTCCCCGTGATCTCACTCTCTGTCCCATTAACCTCAGCGTAATCTCACTCTCTGTTTCTTTAACCTCCCCATGATCTCACTCTCTGTCCATTTAACTAACCCGTGATCTCACTCTCTGTCCCTTTAATTTCCCTGATTTAGCACTCTGTCCCTATAACCTCCCCGTGATCTCACTCTCTGTCCCTATAACCTCCCCGTGATCTCAATCTCTTTCCCTTTAACCTACCCGTATTCTCACTCTCTGTCCCTTTAAACTCCACATATCTCAATCTCTCTCCCTTTAATCTGCCCTTGATCTCATTCTCTGCCCCTTTATCCTCCCCGTGATCTCACTCTGTCGCTTTAACCTCCCCGTTAACTCTCCGTCCCTTTATCCTCCCCGTAATCTCACAACATGTCCCTTTTACTTCCCCGTGATCTCAGTCTCTATACCTTAAAGCTCCCCTTGATATCACTCTCTGTGTCTTTAATCTCCCCGTGATCTCACTCTCTGTCCCTTTAATTTCCACGTGATCTCATTCTCTGTCCCTTTAACCTTCCCGTGATCTCACTCTATGTCCATTAAACCTCACCGTCATCTAACTCTCTGTCCCTCTAACCTCCCCGTGAACTCAATCTCTGTCCCTTTAACGTCCCAGTTATGTCACTCTGTCCATTTAATCTTGCCGTGATCTCAATCTCTGTCCATTTAACCTGACCGTGGTCTCACTTTCTGTCCATTTAAACTCCCTGTGATCTCATTTACTGTCCCTTTCACCTCCCCGTGATCTCACTCTCTGTCCCATTAACCTCAGCGTGCTCTCGCTCTCTGTCCCATTAACCTTCCCATGATCTCACTCTCTTTCCATTTAACTTCCCCGTGTTCTCACTCTCTGTCCCTTTAATCTCCCTGATTTAGCACTCTGTCCCTTTAACCTCCCTGTGATCTCAGTCTCTGTCCCTTTAACCTCCCGGTGATCTCATTCTCTGTCCCTATAACCTCCCTGATCTAGCTCTCTTTCCCATTTAACTCCCCGTGAACTCATTCTCTGTCCCTTTATACTCCCCGTGATCTCACTCTCAGTCCCTTCAACCTCCCCGTGATCTTTCTCGCTTTCCCTTTAACCTCCCAGTGATCTAACTCTCTGTCCCTTTAACCTTCCCGTGATCTCACTCTATGTCCATTAAACCTCACCGTCATCTAACTCTCTGTCCCTCTAACCTCCCCGTGAACTCAATCTCTGTCCCTTTAACGTCCCAGTTATGTCACTCTGTCCATTTAATCTTGCCGTGATCTCAATCTCTGTCCATTTAACCCGACCGTGGTCTCACTTTCTGTCCATTTAAACTCCCTGTGATCTCATTTACTGTCCCTTTCACCTCCCCGTGATCTCACTCTCTGTCCCATTAACCTCAGCGTGCTCTCTCTCTCTGTCCCATTAACCTTCCCATGATCTCACTCTCTGTCCATTTAACTTCCCCGTGATCTCACTCTCTGTCCCTTTAATCTCCCTGATTTAGCACTCTGTCCCTTTAACCTCCCCGTGATCTCAGTCTCTGTCCCTTTAACCTCCCGGTGATCTCATTCTCTGTCCCTATAACCTCCCTGATCTAGCTCTCTTTCCCATTTAACTCCCCGTGAACTCATTCTCTGTCCCTTTATACTCCCCGTGATCTCACTCTCAGTCCCTTTAACCTCCCCGTGATCTTACTCGCTTTCCCTTTAACCTCCCAGTGATCTAACTCTCTGTCCCTTTAACCTTCCCGTGATATCACTCTCTGTCCCTATAACCTCCCCGTGATCACACTCTCTGTCCCTTTAAACTCCCTGTGATCTCACTCTCTGTCCATTTAACCATCCGTGCTCTCACTCTCTGTCCCTTTAACCTCCCCGTGATCTCACTCTCTGTACTTTGAAACTCCCCTGATCTCACTCTGTCCCTTAAACCTCCCCGTGATCTCATTCTCTGTCCCTTTAACCTCCCCGCAATCTCACTCTCTGTCCCATTAACTTCCCGGTGATCTCACTCTCTGTCCCTTTAACCTCCCCGTGATCTCACTCTCTGTCCCTTTAAATTCCCTGTGACCTCACTCTACGTCCCTTAAACCTCCCAGTCATCTCATTCTCTGTCCCTTTAACCTCCCCGTGATCTCACTCTCTGTCCCGTTAACCTTCGCGTGATCTCAGTCTCTGTCCCTTTAACATACCAGTGATCTCACTCTGTCCCTTTAACCTCCCCGTGATCTCAATCTCTGTCACTTTAACGTCCCAGTTATGACACTCTGTCCATTTAATCTTCCCGTGATCTCATTTTCTGTCCATTTAAACTCCCTGTGATCTCATTTACTGTCCCTTTCACCTCCCCGTGATCTCACTCTCTGTCCCATTAACCTCAGCGTGCTCTCACTCTCTGTCCCTTTAACTTCCCCATGATCTCACTCTCTGTCCATTTAACTTCCCCGTGATCTCCCTCTCTGTCCCTTTAATCTCCCTGATTTAGCACTCTGTCCCTTTAACCTCCCCGTGATCTCAATCTCTGTCACTTTAAAGTCCCAGTTATGACACTCTGTCCACTTAATCTTCCCGTGATCTCACTTTCTGTCCATTTAAACTCCCTGTGATCTCATTTACTGTCCCTTTCACCTCCCCGTGATCTCACTCTCTGTCCCATTAACCTCAGCGTGCTCTCACTCTCTGTCCCTTTAACTTCCCCATGATCTCACTCTCTGTCCATTTAACTTCCCCGTGATCTCCCTCTCTGTCCCTTTAATCTCCCTGATTTAGCACTCTGTCCCTTTAACCTCCCCATGATCTCACTCTCTGTCCATTCAACTAATCCGTGATCTCACTCTCTGTCCCTTTAATTTCACTGATTTAGCACTCTGTCCCTTAAACCTCCCCGTGATCTCATTTTCTGTACCTATAACCGCCCTGATCAAGCTCCCTGTCCCATTAAACTCCCGTGATCACACTCTCTGTCCCTTTAAACTCCCCGTGATCTCACTCTAAGTCCCTTTAACCTCCCCGTGATCTTCCTTTCTGTCCCTTTAACCTTCCCGTGATATCATTCTCTGTCCCTTTAACCTCCCCGCGATCTCACTCTCTGTCCCATTAACCTCCCGGTGATCTCACTCTCTGTTCCTTTAACCTCCCCGTGATCTCATTCTCTGTCCCTTTAACCTCCCCGTGATCTCACTCTCTGTCCCGTTAACCTTCCCGTGATCTCAGTCTCTGTCCCTTTAAACTTCCCCTGATATCACTCTCTATCCCTTTAACCTCCCCGTGATCTCACTCTCTGTCCCTTTAACCTCCCCATGATCTCACTCTCTGTCCCTTCAACCTGACCATGATCTCACTCTCTGTCACTTTTACTTCCCCGTGATCTCATTCTCTGTCCCTTTAAGCTCCCCTGAACTCACTCTCTGTCCCATTCACCTCCCCGTGATCTCACTCTCTGGCCCTTTAACCTCCCCGTGATCGCACTCAATGTCCCTTTAACCACCCCGTGATATCACTCTCTGTCCCATTAACCTCCCCGTGATCTCACTATGTCCCATTAATCTTCCCGTGATCTCAATCTCTGTCCCTTGAACCTGCCCGTGATCTCATTCTCTGTCCCTTTAACCTCCCCGTGATATCACTCTCTGTCCCTTTAAACTTCCGCTGTTCTCACTCTCTGTCCCTTTAACCTCCCCGTGATCTCACTCACCGTCCCTTTAACCTCCCCGTGATCTCATACTCTGTCCCTTTAACTTTCCCGTGATCGCACTCTCGATCCCTTAATCCTCCCCGTGATCTCATTCTCTGTCCCTTTAACATCCCCGTGATCTCAATCTCTGTCTCTTTAACCGCCCCGTTATCTCAATCTCTGTCCCTTTAACCTCCCCGTGATCTCACTCTCTATCCCTTTACCCTACCCATTATCTCCATCTCTGTCCCTTTGAACTCCCCGCATCTCACTCTCTGTCCATTTAACCTCCCTGCCATCTAACTCTCTGTCCCTTTAACCTCCTCGTTATCTCATTCTCAGTCCCATTAACCTCCCCCTGATCTCACTCTCTGTCCCTTTAACCTCCCATTGATATCACTCTCTGCCCCTTTAACTTCCCCGTGCTCTCATTCTCTATCTCTTTAAGCTCCCTGTGAACTCATTCTCTGTCCATTTAACCTCCCCGTGATCTCACTCTCTATCCCTTTAACCTCCCCGTGATCTCACACTCTGTCCCTTTAAACTCCCCGTGAACTCACTCTCTCTCCCTTTAACCTCCCTGTGATCTCACTCTCTGTCCCTTTAACCTCCCCGTGATCTCACTCTCTGTCAATTTAACCTCCCCGTGATCTCACTCTCTGTATCTTTAACCTCCCCGTGATCTCACTCTCTGCCCATTTAACTGTCCCCCGATCCCATTCTCTGTCCCGTTAATAGTCCCTGATCTCTCTCTGTCCCTTTATCTGTCCGTGGTCTCACTCTTTGTCCCTTTAACTGTCCCCCTGATCTCCGTATCAGTCCATTTAACTGTCCCTGATCTGACCATCTGTCTCTATAACTGTCCCTGATCTCAATCTCTGTCCCATTAACATTCCCGTGATCTCACCCTCTGTCCCTTTAACCACCCCCTGATCACACTGTCTGTCCCTTTAACCTCTCAGTGATCTTACTCTCTGTCCCGTTTACTTCCCCGTGAACTCATTCTCTGTCCATTTAACCTCCCCGTGATCTCACTCTCTGTCCATTTAACCTCCCCGTGATCTCATTATCTGTCGCTTTAACCTCCCCGTTAACTCTCTCTGTCCCTTTAACCTCTCCGTAATCTCACTCCCTGTCCCTTTAAACTCCCCATGGTCTCAGTCTCTATAACTTAAACCACCCCATGATCTCACTCTCTGTCCCATTAACCTCTCCGTGATCTCACTCTCTGTCCCATTAACCTCTCCGTGATCTCACTCTCTGTCCCTATAACCTCCCCGTGATCTCAGTCTCTGTCCCTTTAAACTCCCCGTGATCACACTCTTTGTCCCATTAACCTAACCGTGGTCTCACTCTCTATCCCTTGAACCTGCCCGTGATCTCAATCTCTTTCCCTTTAACCTACCCGTATTCTCACTCTCTGTCCCTTTAAACTCCGCATGATCTCACTCTGTCGCTTTAACCACCTTGTTAACTCTCACTGTCCCTTTATCCTCCCCATCATCTCACACCCTGTCCCTTTTACATCCCCGTGATATCACTCTCTGTCCCATTAACCTCCCCAGATCTCACTCTCTGTCCCTTTAATTTTCCCGTGATCTCAATCTCTGTCCCTTTAACATCCGCGTGATCTCACTCAATGTCCATTTAACCTCACCGTCATCTAACTCTCTGTCCCTTTAACCTCCCCGTGATCTCAATCTCTGTCCCTTTAACGTCCCAGTTATGTCACTTTGTCCCTTTAACCTCCCCGCGATCTCACTCTCTGTACCATTAACCTCCCGGTGATCTCACTCTCTGTCCCTTTAACCTCCCCGTGATCTCAATCTCTGTCCCTTTAAATTCCCCGTGACCTCACTCTCTGTCCCTTAAACCTCCCAGTCATCTCATTCTCTGTCCCGTTAACCTTCCCGTGATCTCAGTCTCTGTCCCTTTAAACTTCCCCTGATCTAACTGTCTGTCCCTTTATCCTCCCCGTGATCTCACTCTCTGCCCCTTTAACTTCCCCGTGCTCTCATTCTCTATCTCTTTAAGCTCCCTGTGAACTCATTCTCTGTCCATTTAACCTCCCCGTGATCTCACTCTCTATCCCTTTAACCTCCCCGTGATCTCACACTCTGTCCCTTTAAACTCCCCGTGAACTCACTCTCTCTCCCTTTAACCTCCCTGTGATCTCACTCTCTGTCCCTTTAACCTCCCCGTGATCTCACTCTCTGTCAATTTAACCTCCCCGTGATCTCACTCTCTGTATCTTTAACCTCCCCGTGATCTCACTCTCTGCCCATTTAACTGTCCCCCGATCCCATTCTCTGTCCCGTTAATAGTCCCTGATCTCTCTCTGTCCCTTTATCTGTCCGTGGTCTCACTCTTTGTCCCTTTAACTGTCCCCCTGATCTCCGTATCAGTCCATTTAACTGTCCCTGATCTGACCATCTGTCTCTATAACTGTCCCTGATCTCAATCTCTGTCCCATTAACATTCCCGTGATCTCACCCTCTGTCCCTTTAACCACCCCCTGATCACACTGTCTGTCCCTTTAACCTCTCAGTGATCTTACTCTCTGTCCCGTTTACTTCCCCGTGAACTCATTCTCTGTCCATTTAACCTCCCCGTGATCTCACTCTCTGTCCATTTAACCTCCCCGTGATCTCATTATCTGTCGCTTTAACCTCCCCGTTAACTCTCTCTGTCCCTTTAACCTCTCCGTAATCTCACTCCCTGTCCCTTTAAACTCCCCATGGTCTCAGTCTCTATAACTTAAACCACCCCATGATCTCACTCTCTGTCCCATTAACCTCTCCGTGATCTCACTCTCTGTCCCATTAACCTCTCCGTGATCTCACTCTCTGTCCCTATAACCTCCCCGTGATCTCAGTCTCTGTCCCTTTAAACTCCCCGTGATCACACTCTTTGTCCCATTAACCTAACCGTGGTCTCACTCTCTATCCCTTGAACCTGCCCGTGATCTCAATCTCTTTCCCTTTAACCTACCCGTATTCTCACTCTCTGTCCCTTTAAACTCCGCATGATCTCACTCTGTCGCTTTAACCACCTTGTTAACTCTCACTGTCCCTTTATCCTCCCCATCATCTCACACCCTGTCCCTTTTACATCCCCGTGATATCACTCTCTGTCCCATTAACCTCCCCAGATCTCACTCTCTGTCCCTTTAATTTTCCCGTGATCTCAATCTCTGTCCCTTTAACATCCGCGTGATCTCACTCAATGTCCATTTAACCTCACCGTCATCTAACTCTCTGTCCCTTTAACCTCCCCGTGATCTCAATCTCTGTCCCTTTAACGTCCCAGTTATGTCACTTTGTCCCTTTAACCTCCCCGCGATCTCACTCTCTGTACCATTAACCTCCCGGTGATCTCACTCTCTGTCCCTTTAACCTCCCCGTGATCTCAATCTCTGTCCCTTTAAATTCCCCGTGACCTCACTCTCTGTCCCTTAAACCTCCCAGTCATCTCATTCTCTGTCCCGTTAACCTTCCCGTGATCTCAGTCTCTGTCCCTTTAAACTTCCCCTGATCTAACTGTCTGTCCCTTTATCCTCCCCGTGATCTCACTCTCTGTCCCTTTAACATCCCCATGATCTCACTCTTTATCCCTTTAACCTCCCCGGAATCTCCCTCTCTGTCCCTTTAACCATCCGTGATCTCACTCTGTCCCTTAAACCTCCCCGTGATCTCATTCTCTGTCCCTTTAACCTCCCCGCGATCTCACTCTCTGTCCCATTAACCTCCCGGTGATCTCACTCTCTGTTCCTTTAACCTCCCTGTGATCTCATTCTCTGTCCCTTTAACCTCCCCGTGATCTCACTCTCTGTCCCGTTAACCTTCCCGTGATCTCAGTCTCTGTCCCTTTAAACTTCCCCTGATATCACTCTCTATCCCTTTAACCTCCCCGTGATCACACTCTCTGTCCCGTTAACCTTCCCGTGATCTCAGTCTTTGTCCCTATAAACTTCCATTGACTCTCTGTCCCTTTGACTTCCCCGTGATCTCACTCTCTGTCCCTTTGACCTCCCCGTGATCTCACTCTCTGTCCCTTTCACCTCCCCTTGATCTCACTCTCTATCCGATTTACATTCCCGTGATCGCATTCACTATCCCTTAAACCTCCCAGTTTTTGCACTCTCTGTCCCTATATCCTCCCCGTCATCTCACTCTCTGTCCCTTTAATCTCCCCGTGAACTCATTCTCTGTTCATTTACCCTCCCCGTGATCTCACTCTCTGTCCCTTTAACTTACCCTTGATCTCACTCTCTGTCCCTTTAAACTCCCAGTGATCTCACTCTCTCACCCTTTAACCTTCCCGTGATCTCACGCTGTCCCTTTAACCTCCCCGTGATCTCAATCTCCGTACCGTTAACCTCCCCCTGATCTCACTCTCTGTCCCATTAACCTCCCCTTAATTTCACTCTCTGTCCCTTTAACGTACACGTGATCTCGCACTCTGTCTCTTAAACCTCCTAGTGATCTCACCCGAACGCTTTAACCTCCCCGTAATCTCTCACTGTCCCTTTAACATTCCCGTGATCTCACCCTCAGTCCATTTAACCTCCCCGTGATCATATTCTCTGTACCTTTATCCTCCCCGTGATCTCACTCTCTGTCCCTTTAATCTCCCTGATTTAGCACTCTGTCCATTTAACATCCCCGTGATCTCACTCTCTGTCCCTTAAAGCTCACCGTGATATCAATCTCTGTCCCTTTAACCTGCCCGTGATCTCATTCTCTGTCCCTTTAACCTTCCCGTGATCTCACTCTCTGTCCCATTAACCTCCCGGTGATCTCACTCTCTGACCCTTTAACCTTCCCGTGATCTCACTCTCTGTCCCATTAACCTCCCGGTGATCTCACTCTCTGACCCTTTAACCTCCCCGTCATCTCACTCTCTGTCCCTATATCCTCCCCGTGATCTCACTCTCTGTCCCTTTAATCTCCCCGTGAACTCATTCTCTGTTCATTTACCCTCCCCGTGATCTCACTCTCCGTCCCTTTAACTTACCCTTGATCTCACTCTCTGTCCCTTTAAACTCCCAGTGATCTCACTCTCTCTCCCTTTAACCTTCCCGTGATCTCACGCTGTCCCTTTAACCTCCCCGTGATCTCACTCTCCGTACCGTTAACCTCCCCCTGATCTCACTCTCTGTCCCATTAACCTCCCCTTAATTTCACTCTCTGTCCCTTTAACGTACACGTGATCTCGCACTCTGTCTCTTAAACCTCCTAGTGATCTCACCCGAACGCTTTAACCTCCCCGTAATCTCTCACTGTCCCTTTAACCTTCCCGTGATCTCTCTCTCTGTCCCTTTTACCTTCCCGTGATCACACTCTCTGTCCCTTTTACCTCCCCGTGATCTCACTCTCTGTCCCGTTAAACTCCCCATGAACCGAATCTCTGTTTCCTTAATCTCC
Source organism: Cetorhinus maximus (assembly GCF_964194155.1). Lineage (NCBI taxonomy): Eukaryota > Metazoa > Chordata > Chondrichthyes > Lamniformes > Cetorhinidae > Cetorhinus > Cetorhinus maximus. The sequence goes on along the minus strand of NW_027598225.1, from coordinate 3,900 downwards.
CCGTGATCTCATTCTCTTTCCCTTTAACCTCATCGTGATCTCACTCTCTGTCCCTTTAACCTCATCGTGAACTCACTCTCTGTCCCTGTAACCTCCTCGTGATCTCACTATCTGTCCCTTTAACCTCCCCGTGATCTCACTCTGTCGCTTTAACCTCCCCGTTAACTCTCTCTGTCCCTTTAACCACCGCGTGATCTTACTCTCTGTCCCTTTAACCTCCCCGTGATCTCACTCTCTGTCCCATTAACCTCCCCGTGATCTTACTCTCTTTCCTTTAACCTCCCCGTGATCTCACTCTCTGTCCCTTTAACCTCCCCGTGATCTCACTCTCTGTCCATTTAACCTCCCCGTCTTCCTACTCTCTGTCCCTTTAATCTCCCCATGAACTCACTCTCTGTCCCTTTAACCTCTCCGTGATCTCACTCTCTGTCCCATTAAACTCTCCGTGATCTCACTCTCTCTCCCTTTAACTTCCCTGTGATCTCACTCTCTGTCCCTTTAACCTCCCTGTGATCTCACTCTCTGTCCCTTTAACCTCCCCGTGATCTCACTCTCTGTCCATTTAACCTCCCCGTGATCTCACTCTCTGTCCCTTTAAACTCCCCATGATCTCAATCTCTGTCCCTTTAATCTCCCCGTGATCTCATTCTCTTTCCCTTTAACCTCCCGTGATCTCACTCTCTGTCCCTTTAACCTCCCGATGATCTCACTCTGTCGCTTTAACCTCCCCGTTAACTCTCCCTGTCCCTTTAACCTCCGCGTGATCTCACTCTCTGTCCCTTTAACCTCCCCGTGATCTCACTCTCTTTCCTTTAACCTCCCCGTGATCTCAGTCTCTGTCCCTTTAACCTTCCCGTGATCTCACTCTCTGTCTCTTTAACCTCCCCGTGATCTCACTCTCTGTCCATTTAACCTCCCTGTCTTCCTACTCTCTGTCCCTTTAATCTCCCCGTGAACTCACTCTCTGTCCCTTTAACCTCTCCGTGATCTCACTCTCTTTCCCATTAACCTCTCCGTGATCTCACTCTCTGTCCCTTTTACTTCCCCGTGAACTCATTCTCTGTCCATTTTACCTCCCCGTAATCTCACTCTCTGTCCCTTTAACCTTCCCGTGATCTCACTCTCTGTCTCTTTAACCTCCCCGTGATCTCACTCTCTGTCCATTTAACCTCCCCGTCTTCCTACTCTCTGTCCCTTTAATCTCCCCGTGAACTCACTCTCTGTCCCTTTAACCTCTCCGTGATCTCACTCTCTTTCCCTTTAACCTCTCCGTGATCTCACTCTCTGTCCCTTTTACTTCCCCGTGAACTCATTCTCTGTCCATTTTACCTCCCCGTAATCTCACTCTCTGTCCCTTTAACCTTCCCGTGATCTCACTCTCTGTCTCTTTAACCTCCCCGTGATCTCACTCTCTCTCCATTTAACCTCCCCGTCTTCCTACTCTCTGTCCCTTTAATCTCCCCGTGAACTCACTCTCTGTCCCTTTAACCTCTCCGTGATCTCACTCTCTTTCCCATTAACCTCTCCGTGATCTCACTCTCTGTCCCTTTTACTTCCCCGTGAACTCATTCTCTGTCCATTTTACCTCCCCGTAATCTCACTCTCTGTCCCTTTAACCTTCCCGTGATCTCACTCTCTGCCCCTTTAACCTCCCCGTGATCTCACTCTCTGCCCCTTTAACCTTCCCGTGATCTCACTCTGTCCCTTTAACTGTCCCCCGATCCCACTCTCTGTCCCTTTAATAGTACCTGATCTCTCTCTGTCCCTTTAGCTGTCCCTGATCTCATTCCCTGTCCCTTTAACCTCCCCATGATCTCACAGTCTGTCCCTTTAACATTTCCATGATCACATTCTCTGTCCATTTAACCTCCCCGTGATCACATTCTCTGTACCTTTATCCTCCCCGTGATCTCACTCTCTGTCCCTTTCACCTCCCCGTGATCTCTGTCTTTCCATTTAAACTCCCCCTGTTCTCACTCTTTGTCCCTTTAACCTCCCCGTGATCTCACTCTCTGTCCCTTTTACCTCCCCGTGATCTCACTCTCTGTACCTTTCAATTCCCGTGAACTCACTCTCTGTCCCCTTAACTGCCCCGTGAACTCACTCTCTGTCCCTTTAACCTCTCCGTGATCTCACTCTCTGTCCCATTAACCTCTCCGTGATCTTACTCTCTGTCCCTTTTACTTCCCCGTGAACTCATTCTCTGTCCATTTTACCTCCCCGTGATCTCACTCTCTGTCCCATTAAACTCCCCGTGATCTCACTCTCTCTGCCTTTAACTTCCCTGTGATCTCTCTCTCTGTCCCTTTAACCTCCCCGTGATCTCACTCTCAGCCCCTTTAACCTCCCCGTGATCTCACTGTCTGTCCATTTAACCTCCCCGTTATCTCACTCTCTGTCCCTTTAACCACTCCGTGATCTCAATCTCTGTACCTTTAACATCCCCGTGATCTCACTCTCTTTCACTTTAACCTTCCCGTGATCTCACTCTGTCCCTTTAACCTTCCCTGATCTCATTCTCTTTTCCTTTAACTGTTCCCCTGATCTCAATCTCTGTCCCATTAATTGTCCCCTTGATATCACTCTCTGTCGCTTTAAATGGCCCCCGATCTCACTCTCTGTCCCTTTAATAGTCCCTGCTCTCTCTCTGTCCCTTTATATGTCCCTGATATCTCACTTTGTCCCTTTAACTGTCACCCTGATCTCACTCTCTGTCCCTTTAACTGTCCCCCGATCCCACTCTCTGTCCCTTTAATAGTCCCTGATCCCTCTCTTTCCCTTTAGCTGTCCCTGATCTCACTCTCTGTCCCTTTAACCTCCTCATGATCTCACTCTCTGTCCATTTAACCTTCCCGTGATTTCTCTCTGTCGCTTTAACCTCCCCGTAATCTCTCTCTGTCCCTTTAACCACCCGGTGATCTCACTCTATCTCCCTTTAACGTCCCCGTGATCTCACTCTTTGTCCCATTAAACTCCCCGTGATCTCACTCTCTTTCCTTTTAAAACTCCCCATGAGCTCACAGTCTGTCCCTTTAACATTCCCGTGATCTCACCCTCTGTCCATTTAACCTCCCCGTGATCACACTCTCTGTACCTTTAACGTCCCCGTGATCTCACTCTCCGTCCCGTTAACCTCCCCGTGATCTCACTCTCTGTCCCATTAACGTCCGCGTAATCACACTCTCTGTCCCTTTAACGTACATTTGATCTCACTCTCTCTCCATTTAACCTCCCCGTGATCTCACTCACTATCCCTTTCACCTCCCCTTGATCTCACTCACTATCCCTTTCACCTCCCCTTGATCTCACTCTCTATCCCATTAACTTCTCGTGATAGCATTCACTATCCCTTCAACCTTCCAGTGATCTCACTCTCTGTCCCTTTATCCTCCCCATGATCTCACTCTCTGTCCCTTTAATCTCCCCGTGAACTCATTCTCTGTTCATTTAACCTCCCCGTCATCTCACTTTCTGTCCCTTTAACTTACCCTTGATCTCACGCTCTGTCCCTTTAAACTCCCCGTGATCTCACTCTCTGTCCCTTTAACCTTCCCGTGATCTCACTCTGTCCCTTTAACCTTCCCTGATCTCATTCTCTGTTCCTTTAACTGTTACCCTGATCTCCATCTCTGTCCCTTTAATAGTCCCTGCTCTCTCTCTGTCCCTTTAGCTGTCCCTGATATCACCCTCTGTCCCTTTAACCTCCCCATGATCTCACAGTCTGTCCCTTTAACATTCCCGTGATCTCACCCTCAGTCCATTTAACCTCCCGTGATCATATTCTCTGTACCTTTATCCTCCCCGTGATCTCACTCTCTGTCCCTTTAATCTCCCTGATTTAGCACTCTGTCCATTTAACATCCCCGTGATCTCACTCTCTGTCCCTTAAAGCTCACCGTG